>NW_015505332.1:1885605-1900276 GCF_001515645.1 Sinocyclocheilus grahami
GATGAAGCTGGTATGTGTTTGCAGTACACAAGCCACGGTTAAGACGGTTGTGACTCTGTCCGTCTCTCTCTCTCTCTCACACACACACGATGCTCAAAACTCCGCATTTGAACAGTCAATAGCAAATACTTAAACTAATAACAAAACAGTAGCTGATTCAGAAGCGCCGATTGTCATAAAGTCAGAATTACCTCCTCTCCTAGGTTCACGAAACGGTTGTCCATAAAATGCATTGCTGTTCTGTTGTAAGTAATCTTAAAGATTCCTAAATGCATCTACTTTCGGAAGGCCAAATAAAGTGCTTTTGCTTTCGCACTGAAACACACAGCGTCTCCCTGACATGCTGCTTCAACACTAACTGCGGTTACTGAAACCACGCCTTCTTTCTTTGCGTGCACATTTGGGCGGCATTATGCTAATATTTCCACATAGTGAGGTAGATATGTGGGGGCGTGTTAGAACAAGCCGTTTTAGGGGGGTGTGGCAGAGTCTTAACTTTGATAAAGAATATTTCTTTGGTTTTGAGACTTTAGCCTTTGCAACTTCAGGGATCTTATCTATGCACAATCAGCTTGTAACACTCCAAAGAGAAAGGAAAACTTGAAATCGCATCATATGACCCCTTTAATGGGATCAATCAACAACAATTGTTTTTTGTTTTTTTTTGTTCATATACAAGGATGTACGGAGCCCCGCACATGACATGCAAGAAAAAATAAATAAATCGTATGCTCGATTTACTAATTCGTTCCCTCAATGTACTAAAACGTGCACACGATTACTATTTCGTTCCCTCGATTTGCCAAGTCGTGCGCACAATTTACTAATTCGTTCTCTCGATTTATAAATCGTGTGCACGCTTTAGCAAATCGAGGGAACTAATTAGTAAATTGTGCGCACAATTTATAAATCGAGGGAACGAAATAGTAAATCGTGCGCATGATTTAGCCTACTATTTTTTCCTGCATGCCTTGAGAGTGAGTAAATGACAGAACTTTCCTTTTTTTTAGGTGAACTGTTCCTTTAAAAGCTGTTTTGTGGTTGTATTGTTTTAAAAACTGACAGTGAATGAGTTTGAAATATAAATAGGTATGATTGCAGCGACACATACTTTGAAATATTAAATGTGGTAATTACCTCACTGTTGGATAGCTGATACCAGGGTTGTTTGCCGTAGGTGAAGATTTCCCAAAGAACCACTCCAAAGCTCCAGATGTCACTCTCCGTGGTGAACTTCCTGTACATGATGCTTTCTGGCGGCATCCAGCGAATGGGCAGCATCGTCCTCCCACCGACCTGAGGATGTGAAAGGAAACAGAATATTACAACTAAACATCTCTGCTGTGGGTACATATAAATATATTAAAAAATAAAAAAAATAAAAACAAAAAGGAAGAATCACAAATGAGACCTCTTTAAATGTTTCAAATGTTTCTCCCAGACCTTAGCAAGAAGTGGAGAAGTCTCCAGTTTCTAAAGTGTCTAAAATTTGAATTTTTTGAAAGGATAGCCCCTTGAGATGTGACATTTCATTTTCAAGGTGGTCCTAATTGTGATCAGATAAGTCAGATCTCAATATGAATGCAGACCAAATGATCTGCCACTTTTGTTATTTACAGTATATTTTTTCTTAATTTCAGGAGGAACATATGGGACGATACTAAAATTGCAATGCGTTTTACCCTGTAGTAATCAGTGCTGTAAATGTCTCTCGACATCCCAAAATCCCCGATCTTCACCACCAGCCCCTCTCCGACCAAACAGTTCCTGGTGGCCAGGTCTCTGTGGACGAAATGAAGGGAAGCAAGGTACACCATGCCCGAGGCGATCTGAGCTGCGATGTGGAGCATCTGAGGAAGAGTCAACTGACCCAGCGGAGGAACCTTTATCTCATCCAGGATACGAGCATCTGGACCGTGAGCCCTGTACAAAAACCACACACATTATAATACACATTATATAAACATTACCCTGAAAAAAGACATTTTGGCTGTGTTCAGAATGGACACTACATTGTACTAGATATTTAGTATACATTCAAAGCATGTTATACTCTTTAAAAAGGGTTCAGAAAGGTTTTGCAATGATGCCAGTGGTTCTCAACCTTTTTTGGACCAGCGCCCCCCTCCCCGAATCAAATAACAGTCTAATTGTCCTCACTGAATATTAAAATTGATTATTATTATTTTGTGTTTATAATGAGGACTGTTATTATATTTACAGTAATTCAAATGTTTGGGATCATTACAATTTAAGAAATTACTTTAATTCAAGGATGCATTGAAAAGACAGTGAAGTACTTTTTTTACAGTAAATTATTTTAAAATAAGTGTAATAACATTAATTTACAGAGTTTTTAAGCATGTTGGTGATTTTCATTGCTACAGCTTCAGTGTTGTTGATGAGATGCTGATATACCTTGTTGCCCGAAATTTAAAAAGACTAAATAAAAATTCCTGTTTAGAACATATCCACAGTGACATTTGTACAGAAGAGATTTTAGTTTGTTCCTCCATTCCTGGAACTCTTGAACACCCTTTTCACTGCGGTGATATATTTGGATGTTTTCAATTAGCTTTCAGTGAAAAATAATAATATTTATCCCTTAGTTTTAGAAAATACAGTTTTTTGAGAATATATTGAATTCCCTTTTTTTCTGACATGGTTATTTTGGTGGGTAAATACCACATTTACACATGCAAATGGAAGAAATGTGAACCCTACTTTACTACTGTCAGACTCTGTTCCTTGTTTTGTGTGCGTTTTGCTCCCCTTATGCCTTCCTTGCCCTTATTTGGTCCTTCCGGTTCCTGTCCCCATTTATTTCTATTTGTTCCAGGTGCTCCTTGTTATTAGTTATCCTCATCTGTCTGCCCCTCGTTCTCTGCCCTATTTGAGACCTAGCCCGTTCTGTTCTCCCTTGTCCGGAATTATATGTCTACCCTTGCTACATGTGTTTTCCTTGTTCCCTGGATGTGATTCAAATCTATATGTTTGAATTCCTCTCCTCAATCCTTCGTCTCCGTGCTCCTCACAGTAGTGCACTGTGACAGAATTCCGGACCGATACAGTAAGCGGCGCCGCTTGTCCTCGTTTCTTTTCCCGATTTTGAAAAGTGTTTTGTTTTCCTGTTCGTTTCTCCCCGATAACATGGAGGAACAAGCTTTTTTCATCGCCGTGGCTCAGGCGAGTCACGACCCGCTCACCTATGCGAGGGCATCAGGGAAACAGAACTCCCAGACACCACCAACCTCGACTGGAAGGAGGCGGTCATCCGGTGTCTGGAGAGCCTCTGATCCCGATCCGGAACCCCTCCGCCAGCCGTTCCTCAGTCAAGCCCGCCGGCCGAGGCTCTCTCCAGCCCGCCGGCTGTTCCGAAGTCAAGCCCACCGGCCATTCTTCAGTCAAGACCGCTGGCCGCAGCTCACTCAAGCCTGCTGACCACGCCTTTCACCCTGAACCAAAAGGGGAATCTGAGGAGGAGAAGGCGGCAGGGAGGGCTCCTGTCCCCGAGTCTAGCCCAGGGAGGGCTCCTGTCCCCGAGATTAGCCCAGAGAGGGCTCCAGTTCCCATGTCGAGCCCAAGGAGGGCTCCAGTCCCCGAGTCAATCCCAGGGAGAGCCACTGTTCCCGAGTCAATCCCAGAGAGGGCTCCAGTCCCCGAGTTTAGCCCAGAGAGGGCTCCAGTCCCCGAGTTTAGCCCAGAGAGGGCTCCAGTCCCCGAGTTTAGCCCAGAGAGGGCTCCAGTTCTCATGTCGAGCCCAGGGTTAGGCCTACGGAGGGCCTCTAAAGACGATATTCTCCCCAAGGATTTTTTTGGGGAGGAGGGGTAGTATGGGTCCGTCCGTAGTGGCTGGGTCGAGTGGTGAGGCCAAGGCCCTGAGCTGCCTGCTCCGCCATGGTGCACCGAACGGGTACCGCCCTGGAGGCCTGCTTTCCCGTGTCTATCCTGAGGGGCCTCCAGAGTGCCCACCCCACAACTCATTGGATGTTGTGAGGCGCGAGGACGCACCTTCCGGGATGGGGGAGTAATGTCAGACTCTGTTCCTTGTTTTGTGTGTGTTGTGCTCCCCTTGTGCCTTCCTTGCCCTTATTTGGTCCTTCCGGTTCTTGTCCCCATTTAGTTATATTTGTTCCAGGCGTTCCTTGTTGTTAGCCTCCTCACCTGTCTGCCCCTTGTTCTCTGCCCTGTTTGAGTCCTAGCCCGTTCTGTTCTCCCTTGTCCGGAATTATATGTCTACCCTTGCTGCATGTGTTTTCCTTGCTCCCTGGATGTGATTAATATCTATATGTTTGAATTCCACTACTCGTCTCCTCGCTCTTTCGTCTCTATGCTCCTCGCAGTAGTGCACAGTGACAACTATATTTCATAAATTGTGAGAATATTTCAAAGTTTGCTTACAAATACTTTAAAGAAAACGAAGTACAACCCTAATTCTAGAAAAGTTGGGATGTTTTGTAAAATGACAATCTGTGATTTGTTAATTCTATTTAACTTTTATTTAATTGACAAAAGTGAAAAGAAAAGATTTCCAAAGTTTTCACTGACCAACTTAAATGTATTTTGTAAATATAAACACATTTTTATTTTGAAGTCTGCAACACGCTCCAAAAAAGCTGGGACAGAGGCAAAATAAAAGTAAAAGTGTTATAGAATAACCAAATAAACTGTTTTGAAACAGTTCACAGCAAGCAGGTGAATTGGTAATATGTGAAGGTATCATGTTTGGGTATAAAAGGAGCTTCTCAGTCTTTGCAAGCAAAGCTGGATCATGGCTCAATTTGTTTAAAATTAAGGTGGTCGGTGAAAACATTGGAATTTTTTTTTTCTTTGTACTTCAGTCAATTAAATAAAGGTTAAAAAGAACAAACGACATTCTTGATTTTATGGCGTTTCACGTTTTCTGGAACTGGGGGATGTAGAAAGATGGGATACATATGCTCCTCATTTTCAAAATAGTTACTATTTTAGTGCTGTATATATTTGCAATAGTCAATTAAATTTCAAAACTTGCTTTTTTTTGTCAGTGTGTGCCAGCTATAATAATAATAATAAGAAATGTTCCTTAAGGAACAATCAGCGTGATTTCTGAAAGATCATGTGGCACTGAAAACTGAAGTAGTGAAGCTTAGCATGAGAGGAAAACACATTTTAAAATATATTCAAATTGAAAGCATTTTATTTCAAATGGTAGATTTACTGTTTTTACTGTATTTTTTTTAAACAAACGCAACCTTGTTTTAATGAATCCATTAACAAATCTTACTGACCTTTTTTTTTAATGGTAGTGTATATTATAGGCTATATTTTATTTATAATATATAGGCCTATTTTAAAAACATGTATTTTAACCCAAAAATAACAGCCCACATTTTTTATATATATATATATATATATATATATAAATAAATTATTTTCAGACACCAGTTGCTTGTCATTCAAATTGGTTGTCATAGTAACAACACTAATTTGTGGAGATTCAGTGCATTGAGATCCACAAATCTGAATGCATTATTTGTAAACTGACTGTGAAGATAAACATTTTGCACAATTTAGTATCTGTAATATCATTGAGTTGCCACTATGCATGTATAGTCCTATGTAACTCCTCGCTCTTTCGTCTCTATGCTCCTCGCAGTAGTGCACAGTGACAACTATATTTCATAAATTGTGAGAATATTTCAAAGTTTGCTTACAAATACTTTAAAGAAAACGAAGTACAACCCTAATTCTAGAAAAGTTGGGATGTTTTGTAAAATGACAATCTGTGATTTGTTAATTCTATTTAACTTTTATTTAATTGACAAAAGTGAAAAGAAAAGATTTCCAAAGTTTTCACTGACCAACTTAAATGTATTTTGTAAATATAAACACATTTTTATTTTGAAGTCTGCAACACGCTCCAAAAAAGCTGGGACAGAGGCAAAATAAAAGTAAAAGTGTTATAGAATAACCAAATAAACTGTTTTGAAACAGTTCACAGCAAGCAGGTGAATTGGTAATATGTGAAGGTATCATGTTTGGGTATAAAAGGAGCTTCTCAGTCTTTGCAAGCAAAGCTGGATCATGGCTCAATTTGTTTAAAATTAAGGTGGTCGGTGAAAACATTGGAATTTTTTTTTTCTTTGTACTTCAGTCAATTAAATAAAGGTTAAAAAGAACAAACGACATTCTTGATTTTATGGCGTTTCACGTTTTCTGGAACTGGGGGATGTAGAAAGATGGGATACATATGCTCCTCATTTTCAAAATAGTTACTATTTTAGTGCTGTATATATTTGCAATAGTCAATTAAATTTCAAAACTTGCTTTTTTTTGTCAGTGTGTGCCAGCTATAATAATAATAATAAGAAGAAGAAGAAATGTTTCTTAAGCAACAATCAGCATGATTTCTGAAAGATCATGTGATACTGAAAGCTGGAGTAGTGAAGCTTAGCATGAGAGGAAAACACATTTTAAAATATATTCAAATTGAAAGCATTTTATTTCAAATGGTAGATTTACTGTTTTTACTGTATTTTTTTTAAACAAACGCAACCTTGTTTTAATGAATCCATTAACAAATCTTACTGACCTTTTTTTTAATTTTTATAAATGGTAGTGTATATTATAGGCTATATTTTATTTATAATATATAGGCCTATTTTAAAAACATGTATTTTAACCCAAAAATAACAGCCCACATTTTTTATATATATATATATATATATATATATAAATAAATTATTTTCAGACACCAGTTGCTTGTCATTCAAATTGGTTGTCATAGTAACAACACTAATTTGTGGAGATTCAGTGCATTGAGATCCACAAATCTGAATGCATTATTTGTAAACTGACTGTGAAGATAAACATTTTGCACAATTTAGTATCTGTAATATCATTGAGTTGCCACTATGCATGTATAGTCCTATGTAACAATCCCTAGTGGCTAAGACATTGCACATAATTTACCTGACTGTGAAGATAAACATTTTGCACAATTTAGTATCTGTAATATCATTGAGTTGCCACTATGCATGTATAGTCCTATGTAACAATCCCTAGTGGCTAAGACATTGCACATAATTTACACAATTCACACAAATTAAATTACTACATTTTGATACTATACTACTACATGTTTAGATATCAATGGCTACTTTGTCTCTGTTTTTTGTTGTTTCTTGAAACATTGATTTAAAGTGTCAGTTATTGCATTATTATTTCAGTCAAACCTATAAAACCCCTTTGTTACCCCAAACTACATATAAAAGCTTTATCAGTGGCATAAAAGTAACCAATGCAGCTACCGAATCATTTGCTAACGTCCCCTTTAAATAACGTGATGCTCTGCCCTCTATGACGCTGCTCCCATTAAGCGCTGTTGAAAGTGAATGAATCGATTCAGCATTTCGACACCTCCGTAAGGATGCATTTAACTCAAAGCGGTCTAAAGGATGTATTGATCTCATGAATTAGCGAATTTTACTATACAAATATTATTTAATTGGATGTTAAAGTTTATGGGAATATTACATGACACGCTGATCCTTTAACAATGCATTGGCGCAAAAAAAAAAAAAAATTAAAAAAAAAAAAAAAAAAAAAACACCTTTTGGACAAATGTGCCACAAATACTGCCTTAAAATACTGATTTTGTGCAGTTTATTTACCGTGCCAATATTTTAAACTGGCCTTTGAACTTAGCTTTATTGCATGGCAAAAAAAAATAAAATAAAAAAAATAAAAATAAAAATAAAAAAAAAAAGTGTTACCTTGCCAAATCACTGACAGAGCCCACTGATCTAGTGGCGTTGAGCGCTCCAAATGCAAACTTTGCATGCAACAATTGACAGCACTCTGATCTAGTGGCATACTGGCATCGTCAGATTGACAGTACTCGAGCCCAATAATGTTGGGGGATCCAGTGGGGGCGGCAGTCATATTTCAGGGTGACCGTGCCACTCTATCACGACCCTGCTAAAAGTGCCAGTACGTGCACTCATTGGCACCCCTTCAGCTGGTGGCGCCCTAGGCTACGGCCCTGCACACACACATATATTAAATGTCATTGACTGCAACATGACATTCATCTCACAGGCCTATTTGATGTGACTGGACTTGAAATAGCATTAGTTTCCCCAAGGAGCAAAAAAGCCACATGGATGGCTATATTTGTGAACTTTGAATAAAACTTTAGAAACTTGGCATTCAATCCAACCGCAGCCATGTTAGGATCTAGCAGACCATTTTCTTTTGCAAGTTTCAGCTCATACATCTGCCTTTTTCCACTATAAAGAACCTTTTGTGCAATGTAAAGTTTCCATGAATGTTAAACGATCATCATGGAACCATTGATGCCAATAAAGAACCATTATTTTTTTAAGAGTTTTGTTTGGAATGCTGTATCCCACAATGCAATGCAGTCTACTTCATCCTCAATAGAGTGCTGAAGGGATGATTTTTTTTCAGGCCAACCCGAAAGTTAGCAGAACCTTGATTCTCTCAGTAAAAAGCCCAATAGGATTTTTCCATTGGCAGAAAGTAAACTCTGTGACCAACAAAAGTCTCCGATTCTTACACGTTTATCAAGATGACCTTCACAAATTAATACAACTTTTGAAGCCTAAATTCGATCACCAGAAGTAGGCTATTGGTCACAACCGGGACAAAGAGGCAGACAGGCAGGATAACGTGAGGCAGACAGGCAGGATAACGTTAAGCAGAGAGTTTAATTACAGGAACTTAAGAGAGGCTTCCAACCAAAAAGAGTTAAACTTAAGCAGTAAGGAAAGCAAAACACAGTCTTATCTGGGTCGGCACTCCGATCCTTTGGCCGAGAACTGAGGATTCCGAGGGGAACAGGCAGACTGGAAGATGAGGAACCAGGACAGAATAGCTTGCAACCTTGAGACCAGTCAATGAGTGAATGAGGTGAGTGAGCATTGTGGTGTGGTGTGGTAAATGGGTGCAGGTGTCCGTGATCAGTAATCAGGTGATTGTGAGCGGGTGTAGGAGGCTGATTCGGCTGGTGAGGCAGGTGTTTCCGTGACACTATTCCTACACCACAGCTGCACAACATCAATTTCAACACTGCTAAGCTTTGACAACTCTTTCCATCTGTACTTAAAATCTACTACCAGTTAGAAGAGTTTGCAAGAATGCAAGTATAAATGCAAGAAGAATGTAAAAGCAACAAGTGAGTAGATTTGGCATGGTGATATTTAATGTCCCAAACAACTTCTGTAAGTCCCATTTAGTCACTTATTTGCAACCACACTTTTTAAATCAAGTAAAAAATTGTAAATGGGGTATTACTGATGTATTTTATGTCATAGAATAAAACATGAAAATATATTGAGCTTGTGTTAACCACAGACCTTGTTTTAGGTATGTAACCAAAAACCCATTCAAAAAACCTACTGACTTCAGGACAATGGAACTGGAAAGAATGCTTACTTATTTGCAGGTTTTAGGATTCATTCCTGTAGCACTCTATTTCCACTGTAACAACTGAACTGGAAGTGACACCAGCTGTGATCTTGGCACATTATTTGGTCGAACTGCTTAAAATGAAGGCATTTTTACATAAAGCTGAATATTAAAAGCGCAAATTTCTGAGGTGATAACTGGATGCCACTCACTAGCAATGTGACAACAATGCAGCATGTTACTTTTTATCTTTATTTACTGCATGCTGTTTCATATGCTACTTTTTTAAAAAAGCATTCCATTCTGAACAACTTTTTTTTAGATCCCAGCATCTGCGTTGGTAATGGTAAGCTAAATGAATTATACTGTTATACTTGCAAACACCTCCAGATTGAAATCAGTACTGTAAGTTACTTTGGACATGAAAGCATCTGCTTAATGACAGCACAAGCACCAATGGTCACCATTGCCTTGCGTGTCAGGCCTCAATGTGCAAACCACTCTCTCCATTCATCCTAATGAATGCATGTAAAATCTCTGCCACTCGCTTGCCTTCTGAGGTTTAGTATGTGATCCCTATTAGTTTAGCAGGCAGGTGGCAGGATGGGGCAGCTGCAACTGAGACTGGAGTCACATCCATACACGTGAAAATGCGATTTCGTCTCCCCCTCAAACATTCACATGTCCCCATTCGCAATCTGGCCCCAGCAACCACCTGGCAAACAGACTGGATCTTTACGCACTGAGACTCAGCTGTGCTGGACATATGGTCAGTCAGTCCCCCATCAGCCACCTCATACTTCAGTGAACTTTACATCTTAATTAAGACTGAGCATCACAAAGCTGGATCTGCATTTGGGCTCCAGAGCTCCTCTACTTAGTTAGGCTTAGAGTTTTAGATGTGAATGTGGTTGTAGATGGAAATATGGTAAATGAAAAACCATGAATTAGATTAAACGTTTCATGTACACTCTTAAAAAAAGGTTCCAAAAGGGTGTTTTTTTTCACAGTGATGCCATAGAGGAACTATTTTGGGTTACCAAAAAAACATTTCAGTTAACGGTTTGGTTTTAAGAACATTTTAATGATCTAAAACCCCCTTTTTCCTCTATAAAGAACCTTTTGTGCAATGGAAAGTTTATACACTTAAAAAGTAAAGGTTCTTTATTGGCATCTATGGTTCCATTAATAACTTTTAACATCCATGGAACCTTTCCATTGCACAAAATATTCTTTATAGTGGAAAAAGATTCTTTAGATCATTAAAATGTTCTTTACACTAAGACATTTTTTTATTTTAGTAACTGTTCACTGAAAGGTTCTTTGGTGAACCCAAAATGGTTTTTCAAAGGCATTGCTGCACAAAACCTCCCCCGACCCCCCTTATTAAAGCTGTATTTTCAAGAGTGTGGATGTTAAAGGGTCATAGGATGCCCATTTTCCACAAGTTGGTATGATTCTTTAGGGTCTTAATGAAAAGTCTGTAACATAGTTTAATTTCTCAATGGTAGTGTAAAAAACACCTTTTTTACCGTCAAAAACAGCTCTTTTCAGATCAAGCCGTTTTTGTAGCATTTTCCTTTAAATGTTAATGAGCTCTACTGACCCTGCCCCTCTCTTCCGAGCTGCTCAGAGAGACTGTTTACTTTAGCTGCATTCATTGTGAAACTTGCTAATTAGCACATTATTAGGAAAGGCGATTTGCAAAGATTCATTACAAAACATTATACTCACTTCTTCTGTAGATGAGGCTGGAATGATTTGCGCGAACATAGACACATTTATGTAGATCGGGGGCGCATTCCCTTCAGAAACAATGTAATCCACTGCGTCTTCAGCAGCTCAGATGTCGGGAATAAATGACGACTGCTATGTTCATTATTACATCCAACAACAGAACACCTCAATCGCTTAGGAGTCATTCTTGTCTACATCTGCTCCGGCGGTGAAACAATGGTGGACTGATGACAGCTCACTCAGCGCGGGTCTAAGGTAAGACGCCAGTCCAGTCTGTGCTGAAACGCTACTGCCAATCAAACTATTGTGGGAGGGGCCTGTTTTTGTGACATCACACAGACAGGCATCTGAGATCGGCTTGATTTGAGAAAGGGGAAAACATTTAACCAAATAAAAAAAAAAAAAACACTGGGTGGATTTTTATCATTATAGGGTGGTTGTGTAACTTGTAAAAGTGCATGTAGCATCCTATGACCCCTTTAAAAGTTCGCATGGAACCATAGATTCCAATAAAAAAAACTTGATTTTTAAGAGTGTAAGCCCAAAACAAAATGCAGATTATAAACTAGTAACACTTGAGGGTCTGTTCTAAAATAAAGTAAAAAAAATTAAAACCTTGCAAATTTGTTTTGGTGTTTCCCAGGTTGTTTTAGAATGGCATGTATAGATTGAAGCTCCAAGGAAGCTCTTCAGTTTCCGACCGCTACACCACATTGCTGGCGTATTAGTTAATTCGCTGTGAGTGGCTGGTGGTTATTAGACTGACCTTAGAAAGCGGTTGAGGTCTCCGTGTCGCATGTACTCAAACACCATGGCCAGAGGTTCTCCGTCTGTACACACGCCGTAGAACCGCACTATGTGTTCATGCTGCAGCACCGTGAGAAGCTCAGCCTCGCGCTGGAAGTCCTGCCGCGTGGACTCGTTGGCGACTTTCAAAGTCTACACAGACAATCAGACATTATTATAATGAGCATATGACCAATTAGACACTTTTCAAGAAATTCAACAAGGTAATGGAAATAAATGTTCCTTTTTTGTTGAAAATGGCAGCTGTAATTTAAATTCATTTTGATGCTACTTCCTGCCATTCAAATTCAAACTGCAGTTCGGTTTTCTACTTAAATTTTAAATCCATTTCAATTTGAATATCAGTTCAGTTCTAAATGGCGCTCAGCTCTGGTTTAATGCCTTGCAACAGTGTTTTTTCGTACTATTATTTATATACTATTATAGTATTTATTGATATTTAGAATTTTATTGATATATTTTCAGTTATTTTAATTTGTTTACATTTTAGTAATTTTGTTATGTGCATTTGTCAAGTCAAGTCACCTTTATTTATATAGCGCTTTTAACAATACAGATTGTGTCAAAGCAACTGAACAGCATTACATTGGAAAATAGTGTGTCGATAATGCAAAATGACAATAGTAAACACTCATTTTTCAGTTAAAGACAGTTCATCATTGAATTCAGTTTAAATAGTATCTTTGCAATCATTTGCAATCAAGTCAACGATATCGCTGGAAATGAAGTGTCCCCAACTAAGCAAGCCAGAGGCGACAGCGGCAAGGAACCAAAACTCCATCGGTGACAGAATGGAGAAAAAACCTTGGGAGAAACCAGGCTCAGTCGCTCATTTGTCCTTTTTAGTAGTTTTTTTTATATCTCTTTAGCTTTAATGTATATTTCCGTTTTAGTAATTTTAGTTGGGTTTTTTTAGCTAGTTGTCTAGCTGGCTAGCATGAATGTAAATTTGCTAGAATTGTGAAATTGACTTGTGATAGACTTGGAGGGATCAGTAATGTTTTGCATTGTATGCCATCAATCTCAAAGAGATGTGTGGTTTTGCATATAGAGTTACTGTATATACAGTATTTTCTGTTAAATTTCTAGCTGTTGTTGCTAAATAAAACATTTTTAATGTAAAGAAAAAAGTAACATTTCAATAAAATCAAGAATATTTTTCTGGCACATAAAAAGACATTGCTTTCAAAAATATTACATTTTGCTGAACTACAAGAATGTTAAGCCCTGATAACATAAAGCATGATCATACCTTGATAGCAACCAGCATCTTGTCAGTATCAGGACAGAGGTTGGCACATTCTGCCAGGTAAACCTTGCCAAAAGCTCCTTCGCCCAGTTCCCACTTCAAAACAATGTCTTTTCTTTTAATGTGCTGAACACCTGCAAAATACAAAGAAATAATCACTTTGATTTGGTACAAATTGAATCAGCATGCTGAAAACTTGTCATTGTGAGACACTCACACATGTCTTTATCTTTGATGATGCCACAGAAGTACTGCGGGTTCTCAACAAAACTGGACAAGCCAGAATCCAGCGTGCCATCATCTGAAGACAGAGGACTTGCACCAAAGTTCATGAAGCGAAGAGATACGGCCAAATCATCCTCGGTGCCTAGAACAGATGAACCTGTAGATACACAGACAGGAAGTGGCTCCCAAGCAGCTCCGGTTTGGCATATTTTTTTCCTTTCTTCATATCTATATCCTGAGCCAATGTTAAGTTAATCAACTTATTGGCAATCATTGAGTCATCTGAAGTGCTCTACACAACTTCCTGTGTATAGTTTGACAGCATAGTAGACATTACAGGCTCTCTTATTTCCTTGTATAGTCTTAGCCAGTCACATTTAACCTTTTCACAACTGTTTGATCTAGGTGATCAAATAATAGATTTGTTGCTTGTCTTTGCAAAATATAGTGTTGGCAGGGCATTGCTATGCAGTTGCTACCCAGCTATCAGGGAATATTTTGGTTCTCTCAAACGTACTTAAAGTAATGCTTATAGCACGTTCATTCAAAGTTAAGTGGTATTTAAAATGTTTTCAGAATGCTTATTTTAACACATTTTAGTTAGAGGTTTGTCTATAAAAAATTGTCTATTTTTTTCAGAATGTCTAGAGAACATTCATAAGTAACGTTCCATAAATGTTTGCAAAATGATCAAATTAATGTTGCCTTAAAGGGATAGTTCACCCAAAAATGAAAATTCTGTCATCATTCCAAACTTGGATGAGTAATTATATATACTGTGTATATATATGTATATATATCCTCCTGAGAACCTGAAATAAAAAGCTTTGTGAATTTAGTATTTTTTCATGTCATTACATTGTTTAGAGCATAAGAAAAAAATGGTAAAATAACATTTTTGAAAAATTATATTTTATTTATATGTTATGCTATGTCCTCTGTAGAGGACACCAGGACTCAGTTTTTCTAAAAAAATAAAATGACAAGAATAGACATGAAAAGGCAAAAACAATGGGAATTTTTTTTAAATCACCAATCAATTTTTAGGTTTCAGGATTTTTTTATAGCTAACTTTGTTTAAGGATGGTTCTCAACTATGTTATAAAATATATAACAAAATGATTTGATATACCATTTTGCTTTATGAAATATGTGTGTGAAAATTCCATAAACTGGTTTTCCCATTAAGCACAATGTTATCTATACACTGTATCTAATTTGCATATTAAAGTGCTGTTG
>NW_015505332.1:1900390-1901797 GCF_001515645.1 Sinocyclocheilus grahami
TACATATATACATATATACATATTGCACAAAGATTATCATATTTGGTGGTCTGTGCCATCTACAAGATTGAAATCCCCTGGTTTACAAAAGCAGTAGCACAACTTTCCTCAACAAGCAGCAGAATTTGAGGTATCATGTGGCGCAAATGATTACATAGTGTAATTTAATATTTCAGACAAGGAGTTTGTTCAAATCGGTAACCCTAAGTGTGAGAAGTAGTACTACTGATGCTTGCCTTGGCAAAAACCGCTAACAATATGTTGTTTAAAATTGACAACAAGGTGCATATACAAAACAGCATCTACAAAACAGATACCTTGCAGAATGTTTGCTTGCTCTGAAGCAAATCACCTCGTTTTTAGGAAGCGGAATTAGACACAAAAGCGTCTCCTTCAAATCACAAAACCCACTCAAGCTATAACCGCAGAGACCCCAGACTGGGCAGAGAAGAGGAACGCAGGGAATAGAGGGCGAGAGGGGAGGGAGGCAATCAGGTCCACTTAGGCACTTTGTGAGCGGAGCGAGTGGACCTGAAAAGCCTGGCTCCATCACTCTTCTTTAATGGCTCGCTCGCGGCTGGGGCTCCCGATGCTATTTACTTTGCATGCTGTAATTAAGACCTGGCAGCACTTTGCCGAGCTGTTAGGCTGACACTGTACAAAGTTACAGCTTAGAAGAGATTGTACTTCGCTGCTTTTTGTGCCTTACTTAAAAGCAAAATTTTTTATTTTTTTTGGAATAGCATGCACAATAAAACCACGATTGTGCATTAAGAAAGTAAATATGGGTGATTTTGATTTCATATTGAATTTTTAGCCTGTATGTGGAAGTCGAACTTACGGTGGATGCCAAACTTGGAGTGCTGTCCACATTTATTGATGACGACAACCATGATGAGCAGAAATGTGCACGCAAACACAGCAAGACCCACTGCTACTGACACCTATGAATGTGTAAATGGACAAAATTAGAGAGATAAATAGGAGCATAAAAAAACAACACAAAGTTGTGTATCATATGTGTCTTGTCTCTCACCCCAAACACTCTGCTCTCCAGTTTCTCCGTCTCCGTTGATTGGTTGGTGGGAGCTGCTAATGTTAAAGCATTTCATGAAATATTACTTTATGAACACTGCAAAAGATGACTTTCTTGCTTAATGTTTTGTCTTGTTTTCCAGTACAAAGATCTAAACATTGTTAAAATCAAGATACATTTACTTGAGAAGCAAAATAACTTAAGATATTGTGTCTTGTTTTCTGAAAAATATATCAAAATTAAAGGCAAAATATGTAAGATTTTTTTATTAAAATATCCAAAAACCACTAGAACAGTGTTATATATTTTGCTGACTTGTGTACTTGCATTATCCCAAATGTTTCGAAGAATGTTTATATCCAGAGAAATAA
>NW_015505332.1:1901996-1921563 GCF_001515645.1 Sinocyclocheilus grahami
GGAAGCGGTCGACTGTGGCATAATAAAAGCTCTGCTGCTTTCGAGCTGTGTGTCACGCTCATTCAGCGGCCTCGTTTCGCTTCGACGGCTTTCAGCCTCACCCTGCTTCTTACTACGTCATTAACCAATCATTAGCTCATCCATGAACATGATTTCTGCCCGAGTCCCGTTGGATTGCACTGGTTGTGGGGATGAAGACGACAACTCCCATGATTCCACACTCAGTCACGGCGTCATCAAACTACGCCTTTGTTTCTTTGTTTGTTTTGAATATGCGCCCTCTAGCGGCGAAAACGTACATATTGTGCCTTTAAGAAAAAATATATTTCTTGACCCCACTGGGAATATTTGATTTTTTTTAATACATTTTTCATAAAACAAGACTTAATATTAGTAATTTTGCTTTTGAAGTAAATACATCTTGATTTAGGAATGTTTAGATATTTGTACTGGAAAACGAGACAAATATACTGAGAAAGTATGTGCAGTGGATGAGATAAATGAGTACTTTAAAGGAACACTCCACTATTTTTGAAAATAGGCTAATTTTCCAACTCCCCTAGAGTTAAACAGTTGAGTTTTACCGTTTTCGAATCCATTCAGCCGATCTCCGGGTCTGGCGGTAGCACTTTTAGCTGTAGCTTAGCATAGATCATTGAATCTGATTAGACCGTTAGCATCTCGCTCAAAAATGACCAAAGAGTTTCTATATCTTTCCTATTTAAAACTTGACTCTTCTGTAGTTACATCGTGTACTAAGACTGACGTAAAGTTGACATTTTCTAGGTCGATATGACTAGGAACTATCCTCTCATTCCGGCGTAATAAACAAGCAACTTTGCTGCCGTACCATGGGTGCAGCAGGCGCAATGATATTATGCAGTTCCTTGATTATTGCGCCGGAATGAGAGTATAGTTCCTAGACATATCGGCCTAGAAAATCGCAACTTTTCATTTTCCGTTTGTCTTAGTACACGATGTAACTACAAAAGAGTCAAGTTTTAAATAGGAAAAATATAGAAACTCTTTGGTCATTTTTGAGCGAGATGCTAACGGTCTAATTAGATTCAATGATCTATGCTAAGCTACAGCTAAAAGTGCTACAGCTAGACCGAATGGATTCGAAAACGGCAAAACTCAACTGTTTAACTCTAGGGGAGTTGGAAAATGAGCCTATTTTCAAAAATAGTGGAGTGTTCCTTTAATAGTAAAAGCAAGTGTATGACCTATAAGAATTTGATTTAGAGTAACTTACTTGGCTCATCGGTGAGGACTAGCATGTGGAGAGAGATTATAACAATAAATTACTCTATACACCACACAGCTGATGAAATGCATGCCATGTTTTTGTGGTGATGTACTGTACACTCACCAGGAATGATGCCCTCCGGGTCAAAGGGGTCGAAAGGATTTTCCATGAACTTCCCGTAGCCTGTAGCCTGGTCTCTACCCAGTTTATTCTCCACGATGAGTGTGTAGTTGCCATTGTTGAGGTGCGTGGGCTTATTGAGGAACAGACAGCCGTGTTGAATGGAACCATCGGCCGCATCTCGGATCAGTTCGGTGTAGGTGTAGCGTGTTTCGATGAGAGGCAGGTTGTTGTACAGCCATCTGATGCTGGCAGGAGGATTGCTGTCCACAGCGAATGGGAAACACCAGTGATGTTGTGGCTCTGGGTCCTTCAGAAACAAGATCCGCACTGGAACTAAACACACACAGGGAATGAGTTCACACACGTGTGCAGTAAGATATCACAGTCACAATATCAGCTGATATTGAATTGTTTCTGCCTATTTTGAGATTTAGATTACTTTTGATAACATCTAGGAGTAATGTAAAAGGATAGTGACAGATTATGGCAAAGAACACTCTGTTGAAGAACAATTTAATATTAAGAGTGCATGTCAGAGTTGTGTGTGCAGTAAGATAAAAGCAATAGCAGAGCTGTCTATATAAATAAAATAATTTAAATTAGTATTGTTGTTATTAATGTTGTTATTATTATTATTATTTTTAAATAACGGAATTATAAACTTTCTAATTATCTTAATATTTAACTTATTGTTAACTTTATATTTTGACTATTATTATTATTATTAAAAGTTCAATTAACGTTCATTATTATATAAGAGGACTTAATGAATAACTATAACTTAGTGTTTTTTTCTTTGTGAGTTGTGTGTGTGTGTTTAGCATTAGAGTATGTAATGAGTACCTTCTTTCTTTCTTTTGGAAAAATGTGCAACAGCCTTTATATATTTGACAATCTAATCAATATCCAGGAGGTTCCTAACCCTAACCCTAACTCAAACATTATGTATTTGAAAGCTGATTTTTAAAAAGTATATATTTTTTAATTATTATTATTATTATTAATTTCACATACTATTTTTCAGCTTTACTATCAGCTTTAAATACTTACTGTTTAAAAATATACTTTAAAATATACACTGTTAATATTATTTATTGATCATAAAGTTATAATAACAAATACTATTTTAAAATTGGCTTTATAATACATACTGTTTAAACTATATACTTTGAGATGATCTATACTATATAAATTTTAGTAATAATAACAAAGAATTTTAAATAATTCATTTACTGAATTGTAATTTTTACAATTTACAATTACTAAGAATTGTAATTTTTTAACTTTATTATAGGAAAGAGTATTTAAAGAATATCTTTCATACTGTGCATTATAACATTGTGTGATTTTTTTTTTTTTTGTTACGTTTTTTGTCTTTGTCACACTGACAGCATGTCATCGCTTTTATTCAGCTGCTGTTCCAACTCTATCATCCAGTCTGCATTCCTATTGGTAGTCATTGCTTTGCATCACTGCTCATTTGCATAAAGTTAAAACCGGTTGCTGTTTGAAATCATTGCTGCATTTGGCATTCGTGCGCAAATAAAAAAGTCCACGTAATGTTCCTGTATAGATAATGCTTTTCTATATCCAGTACCCGTTCTTCAGAATAGCTCAAATGACTGGCACATCCGTCATAATTTTTTCCACGAATCAATGTGCTCCATCTTTACAGTAAACCTGTTGACCTGCTATAAATAATAAATCTCAATCTGTTTAGGGGACCTAACCACAAGAGGCACTTGAGAGCCTACTGAAGGTGGGATGCAGGAAATGGTTCTTTTAGCCAGGAGAACATGCTGATGCACTCGACCCGCTCTCTGCTTCATAACCATTTCACTGCTCTTAACCCATGACCCTGCCTGCAGAAAGTGCTTTGCACAGAGAATCGCAGTCATTTGTGTCATGGCCTAGAGTTCACGCTTAAAAAGCGTCCTCGTTATACCGACCCCATGTTAACAGTTGAGATTGAGAGCCATCTGTGAACTCCACTAATTGTGGTTATCAAAAGGAATTAAATGATTGAATCCATCGGGTTGCGGTTGAGGTAGATGGCCATAGGTGAATTTCATCATCTGGAGCTACAGTTAGCAGTGAGTACAGTATGCTAAGGGCCATAACTAACGCTGGGGAATTATATTATTGAATGGCGTCTGGGTTTAATAAAAGAGGTTTTGGATCGGAATTATGCCTGCGTGCGGTGCGGGATTTTGTGAGCGCGTTGTTATAACCCATAGACCAGGGATCCTCAAATCTGGCCCCCGAGATCCACTTTCCTGCAGAGTTTAGCTCTAACCCTATTCAAACACACCTGAGCATGCTAATCAATGTCTTCAGGATCATTAGAAAATCAAAGGGAGTTGAGTTTGATCAGGGTTTGAGCTAAACTCTGCAGCACATTGGACCTCCAGGGTAAGATTTGAGGAACCGTGCCATAGACAGTATGAAAACATGGACGTAGTGTCCGTGACGTCACTCGTAGTTTTCTGAAGAGCGTTTTTGAAGCTCAAAGTGGGCGGAGTGGGCCGTCGCCATCTTGGCAGCGCGTCACCGCGCGTCACTCCCAGATAATCAAAAATGGGCAAAAAGGTGGGAGCTGGTTGCTGAAGCCATGCCCAAAATTAGCTATATAGACCAAAATAATTTTTTGAACCGGGCTGTAAACATGTTTTTTTCTGCTGTAAAGTTGGCCATTTTAACATGGGGAGTCTATGGGATTGACTCCCTTTTGCAGCCAGCCTCTAGCGGCCAGTTGACGAATTACAGTTTAAGTCCCTTCCGTGTTGGCTTCACGAGAGAGAGCGGGAGGTTGCCGCTTGCTATAACCGTCCTGCTAATTTACAAGATAATTAAGTAGTGGCCGTTGACGAGCCGTTGTCCACCCGTCACATGATTCTGACAGACTGGCATCTACTTGCTATCTGCCCATCAGTCCTCACAATTATATTTCCGGACTATGGGGGAGAGAAATCCATTAGTAGAGAACAAACAAGATCTGAGGACGGTTATCATCCCATTTTCCTGACAGTCATTATCGCTCCCCTGATGGCTATACATTTGTCTGAAGTCAAGCACTGTTTTTCTTCTTTCTGAAGAGGAGGTGATAAACAGTGATAATTGCTGTGGTGTGTGGAGTGCGGTCATATGGGAGGATTTTTTTCGATGGAAAACCTTGCAATACTATTGCTTGCTGTCAAGAGCATACTATAAAATACAAATATTGGATGAAAAACTTTAAATGAAAATTAGAGGAAATGGATAAACTAAATTTCAAGTCAAACTACAACTGAAATAAAGGAAACCTAAACAGGGTTGTTATAGTTTGATAAAATAAAAACATAAAAAAAGTATTTTTGTTAATAAACGTGAACTGAAATAAAATAATATAATAAAATATACACTTAAACTTATTTTGTTTCAGCTAGTTGCCAGGCACAACTTATTTTAATTTAGTTTAACTTGATATACTAACATAACTAAAACTGGAATGAATTTGAATAAAAACTATACAAACTTTAAACAACTAATGTATTTTTGTTAATAAACGTGAACTGAAATAAAATAATATAATAAAATATACACTTAAACTTATTTTGTTTCAGCTAGTTGCCAGGCACAACTTATCATTTTAATTTAGTTTAACTTGATATACTAACATAACTAAAACTGGAATGAATTTGAATAAAAACTATACAAACTTTAAACAACTAATAAAACACAGGAAAAATTACTAAAATGAACATAGAAAAATAAAATCTATTTGAAAATATTAATACAAACCATGATAGAATCTCAGTGAAAAAATAACACTGATTCTAAATAGTAATATTAAAAAAGAAATCAATAAAAGTAGCAAAAGAACAACAAAATTACTAAATATTAAACTAAAATGAAAACATAAAAAAAAAACTACAATAGTATGTAAATAATACTAAAATAACATTGTTTTTCTTTGGTGGGTTTAAGGAACCTCATGCATGGGTTTTAGTTTAAACATGGTATAGTTGGTTGGCCAGATAAATTTCATAATAACTTTTGGTTTGAGAAGTCACTTATGTTGCTCTGTTAAAGAAGTTAAGAAATCGATAGAAGCTCAGAGTATTGAAAAAAAAAAGAAGTTGTTGCATCTTTTTATCAGCTTTATATCTCACAATCTTGCAATTGCAACTTAATTTTTTTAACTTGATCTTTTTTTACAGAAACGAGTTCAGATTTTCAGATTTTAAAATACACTGGTAGACATTTAAGCAAAACGACTTGGTTCTCCCTTGAAAAATAGTAGCTTATAAGGTGAAAAAAAGGATGGAAGTGAAAGAACAAAAGGTTTCCGCACATACATTCGATGTCCAGCTGCACCACGGCTTCTCCCATTCCAGCGCGATTCTCTGCCTCACAGGTCAGGTTGTGCAGGTTGTCTCCAGACGACACGTTCCTCATGAACAGAATCAGCTCCAGGCTTGATCCCCAGATCCCTCGCTGTGGACAAGGATGGATGTAGGCAAGATTTAACTGACTGACAAAGTAAACAACTCTTTGAAGTCCAGATTTGAGTGGACTGGGGTAAGAAAAAGATTCCTTTCAACCAATTTTACATGTATTAATTGTCCAAAGTGACTGACAAATGAAGAATACTACAACAAAAGTGATTAATCATAGGGTTAGAGTTATAATTGCATGTTTTATTTTTTATCAAGTGCATGGTTAATCATATCGGTCATTTTCCATAGATGACTTCATTGACAAAGTCCTTAAGTGAAAGCAGTGTCATGTACCTGCAGGGTCCAGTTGGACTTTAGGTGCTCTGTTCTCCAGCGGATCATCGGTGTTGGTACTCCAGTCACCAGACAGGTAAATGTCAGATTTCCACCTTCTTGAGTGGTCAGTGTCGATGTGTGAATTGTGACCTCGGGAATACCTGCAGACCACAAAACATTTCGTTCAATCATGACAACTCTTGGAACATTTTAGCATGGTGATGGATATGACAATGTTAATGTATTTGGTCTTGGCGAAACAGATCTGCTACGCTGCTGCTGAATTGCTGCTGCTGTTGGTTATTGCTGTAGTTGTAGATTATTTCTGCTGCTGCAAGCAAGTACAGGAACTTGCTACTGCCAATGCATATGGCGATACGGTGCCATGAGTATTTAAGACCTACTGCTGCTGCACAAATAGCATATAAAATAGCCCCGTAGCAGATCTATACAGGTGGAGCTGGGGAAGGTGGAGGGATTCAGAGAAACTCTGAAAGCACGCTGCAGGAATCTCAAGTGAATGCTAGCCAGCCATATAAATGCAAGGCAGTAAGCTCATTGGCTGCATATGCAGCATGAACCAATCAACTTGTGCCAAGTCGTTTAACTCTCTGAATATCATCAGTTACATTAACACCCGTCAGAATGCGCCATCTAGAGTTTCATGACTGAACTATATATTTATAAGGACATTGGAAAATGACGGGGAAGAAGATCAGGAAATATCACAACATGAAGTTTGTGAGTACATGGAATAATCTAATGAATACACTCCTATTCAAAAGGAAATTAGTACTTCTATTGAGCAAGGATGCAATAAATTGTTCAAAAGTGACAGTAAAGACCGATTTCAATGTTATATTTTACAACCTAACTCAATGCTGTTCTTTTCAACTTTCTATTCATCAAAGAGTCTTAAAAAAACGAATGACAGTTTCCACAAAAATATGAAGTGGCACAACTGTTTTCAACATTGATAATATTAATAAATATTTCTTGAGCAGCAAATCAGCATATTACAATAATTTCTGAAGGATCATGTAACACTGAAGACTGGAGTAATGATGCTGAACATTCAGCTTTGCATCACAGGAATAAATTACATTTTAAAATATATTCAAATAGAAAACAGTTATTTGGAATTGCAATAACATTTCACTGTTTTTACTGCATTTTTGATCAAATAAATGCAGCCTTAAAAGACTTCTTTTAGAAACATAAAATCTTACCGCCCCAAATTATTGCACAATAGTGAAAGTATCCAATATGTTTCAATAACCATAAATAATGATTATTTCAACCAAGTTTCCTAAACACTGTCATTGGTCAGTCGAACGAATGTCTCTGTCCCAAGTTTTGCGGAAATCAATCGATGAATGGCTTGCTTATTGTCTCTTCATATTTAACTGGGACAGAAGTAAGTAAAATGACACACTTTTTCGCATTTAAAAATAGGTTTGATTCCAGATAGGAGCACTTACTGCAGTTATCAATTTCAAATGAATCCAGCTGAATGCTGTTGCCATTGTGGACGCAGGTTTGTTGAGAATCCGTGTCACTTTGTCTTTTTCTGTGCCACTGCTGAAGCCAGTAAATGTCACATGAGCAGGTGAGCGGATTGTCCCTTAAGATTCTGTGCAAAAGAGAAGCAGGTGACATTTCTTATGCTTATGTCATGCTTTCAGAAAAATATGTATGTAAGACCTAAGATGTATGATTTCAACTTTTCAGACAGAGGTAAATTGTTCACATTTTCAGTCCCAAATCACCAGCAGAGCAGAATAAATCTGTAAATCTGAGTGCAGTGTGTTACTCACAGACTCAACAGAGGGACCGATTGGAACACTCTCCAACTGATGTGCACCAGAAAATTAGAGGCCAGATTTCTGTAAAAGAAGTGAAGATGTGAATAACACATGCCAAAGAGAGTTATTGTACAATAGTTAGATAGACTCTTAATAAATAAGACTATTTCTCTTTAAAAACATAAAATGTGTAGACAGCTCAGATATAAAGTTTAACATGTTTGTAGGAATTTTATCACATATCTAGATGTTTGTTTTCTGAAGAGAGTGTAAATGGTGCAAAATATGCTGCTGTGGCGCTACACTGAAACAAAATGGGTATAGAAACAATCTGTACTCAGAAATTGCTAATAAATTTAACTAACAATTACACCGAAACAGCAAGTAACAGAATTAAACATAATTTTGAACTAGAAAAACTCAATTTTCAGTAACACGTTACTTAAAGCCTTTATGTATAATGCATTATAAATAACATCAATAATATACATTATAATGCAATATATATTTTCAAAAATAATTGTAACAGACTGAATATTTAAAAGATTCCATACAGCTGAAATTGGTGGTTGTCATGTCAAATATACTTTCTAAAGTTGTAACAGTGAATTAATAGATGAATAGTATTATAAAGTATTATAAATGTGGTATCAGTTCATGAGATCATATAATGCATTATAACGTGCTTTATAAGGCGTTACTATTAAACTATGCATTAAAAATATTTTTATATTGCATTCTAAATAAAGGCTTCAAGTAAAGTGTTACCACATTTTCTTGTAAAACATACAAAAAAGAACATTTATTTACTACTTTGGAGAATAATTCCTTACTGCGTAAGGTCTTCTGAGTGGTTGGTACGTGGTTGCTGTGTTGTAAGTAAAATTAAAACTATTAAAAATAGTTTTTGCCAGTTAAAATAAAGCTGAAATAGAATATACATTTTAGACTGAAAACCTTTTTTTAAAAAAAAAAAATAATGAAAATTTGAAATATTGCCTTGGTAACTTACTAAAATAAAATAAGTTTAAATAGATGTAAAACTGAAACAAAAATAAATTGAAGCTTAATAGAAACATAAATACAACAGACATCACAAAAGCACACTAAAAGTTACTAAAATTTAAACTAAAAATGAAAACTGAAATTACAAAAACAACAGCCAATTCAAAATAACAGTAAATACTCTAGTAACATACAAATAATACTAAAATAACACTACTACAATAACAAGACATTGTTCTGGTTTCTAGATATGAATCCAGTAAACCCTTCAATGCAAGGGGCATTGATTTTTGGGGGCAATTTTATTGTCCTCCAGTTGAAAATCTAAAGTCCAATCACTTAGAAAAGTAAAAGTACCATGATTTGAGGTATTTTTCATGTCTGTAGCATAAATGTAAAGGATGCTTTGTGCTCCAACGAGCAAAATATTTAAGCTTGTATAAAGTTTGTATAAATCTCAACCCTCATATATAAGCAATAGCAAGCAGCAAATGAAAACTGAAATTACAAAAACAACAGCTAAAATAATAGTAAATACTCTAGTAACATAAATAATACTAAAATAACACTACGGCAAGAATAACAAGACGTTGTTCTGGTTTCTAGATATGAATCCAATAAACCCTTCAGTGAAGGGGGAATATTTTAGCACAAATATAAAGGATACTTTGTGCTTCGAAGAGCAAAATATTTAAGCTTAAGAGTCTGTATAAATCTCAACCCTCACATATGAGCAATAGCAAGCAGCAGTAACAAGATTCAATGCAGCAAAATATTTCATAGCAGCACTGCATTTCTAAATAACACTGGCACACATCTCTCTGTATTGGCTGACAACTGGACTCGAGCTTAAAGGTGGGGTAAGCGATTTTTCAAAAACGCTTTAGAAAACTGAGTCGGGCCGACTAGAAAAACAAACTTGTAGCCAATCAGCAGAAAGGGGCGTGTCTACTCATGACGTGGCGGAGAGAGCGTTCAGTGCACATGACTGACATTAGCGAGCCAGGCGACAGAAAGATAGAGATGGCAGATAAAAAACAAAAGAGGAAAACGTCTGCGGAACAAAAGAAGGCTTAAGGCAATAAGTAGGACCCGTGTAAATATCGGAAACTTTCCAGAGCTGGAGAGAACTCAAGGAGCGGAAGGCCTGCGATCGGACGCAGAGGTTGCTTTGTTTCTTCTCGATAGGTGAGTAACACCGTGTCTGCGCCGCAACAGCTAAAGTCTGTCTAGTACACTGAACACGACAAAGCGACCGTTAAAAATCATTTGAAATTTGTGTCAATACGTCACAAATAGAACGCAGCAGCCGTTTTCTGTCGGGGATTTGTCGTGTCGTGTCGTGTCGTGCCGCGCCGCGCCGCATCCAGTGTAGAGTAGACCATAGATGTGTATATATATATATATATATATATATATATATATATAATATATATATATATATATATATATATACACCCTGCTACGTGTACTGCGTTAGGCTAACCGAGACTTGTCATTTGCACTTATATATTGTTGCTCTTTTGTTAGTTTTGACTGCTTTTATTGTCGTCATTTGTAAGTCGCTTTGGATAAAAGTGTCTGTATACAAATAGGGGCGAGACCCTTTTGGGGGTAGTGGAGTGTTTGTTTTGGTGATTTCAAATGTCAACATTGGCTACCAGAAATCGCTTACCCCAATTTTAATTAGTTGAGTGAATTTCTTCTCTTTCTCACAGACCAGGTTGAACTAAGAGTGAGAGTGTGAATTTTCAAGGCCTGTGTGTTGACTGCAGACATAGTTTGATGGATATTTTGCATCGTTTTGTGTACAGAAAACTTCTCAGTTCAAGGTTTCCAATTCAGAGATATTTGTCGTCCCGTCTAACTGAGTTTGCGAGACAGAAGCTGAAATCTAAAGCTAGATGACAGACGATGGGGACAGTGACGGATTCGCACATATAGATTCTCTGTGGCAGGGCTAATGGGGGCCAGCAAGGGTTCAAATATTTGTTTTCCCTACTCCCAAAAGTTCTTGTCAGATGGGTCGGCCATCGGGGCCTATCTGTTACAGCTCGATTCTACCGTAGGGAGAGAGCGTCTGAGAATAGCAGCTGGCTGTTGAGGGGAGGGGGAGGCCGTGGATTAAAAAACCGAAGCCACGGACGAATAAAAGAGAGACTCGTTTATGCTTATGCTTTTTCATACTGTACATCCCCACCGCCACACGATGCTCGCAGAGACACAGACACATCTGGTCCTCCGCACAGCCCTTTGTGAAATATTGATTGCGTGATAATGGACCCTTAGTGGAGTGTATTTATTATGCATCAGTTGTCAATAATACGCCAAAGTGGGGAGTAAAAGGTGACTGCTGGATATGCTCTCATGTTTCCCCAGAACCCCCCCCGTTCCCCCCTCCTGTGTGACCGCTTTCCCCCACATCAACAACAGTGGGCATGTCACACACTGAGAGATAACGATTACAAGATAGTGGAGATAAGGGTCAACAACCTTTCGGCTAATATTGTTAGTGTTTGCTTGATGCTGTGATTAGAAATCTTCCCTTCAGGAGGAAATAGATGTCACATCTTTGAGCCTTAAAAATTATGATTTGTAAATAGCTATGCTTCTACACTGGAAAAAAAAGGTGTAGAAATGATGTGCCCTCAAAAATTACTAGTAAATTTAACAAACAATAATAAAGAATCAAGTAACAATTTGAATTTGATGCAATATTTTGAAAAGCATTTCCTAGTAACACATACACATACATAAATCATTGTTTTATTTGCAACTTTGAAAAATCTTTCTTAGACTGGATTTTGAGTTAATGAGTTATTTATCTGTTTATGTTATAGTCTATTATGACATGATTATGCTGAGGAGGTTCTATAAGGTTTCTATATGTGATGTTTGATTTATTGTATACATGATTTAAATGAGATCAAGATCATAGAAACCATTAATAAAACCAAGTTAATGTTATTTTTTTCCTGTTTTTTTTTTTCATCCAGCAACATTTTCATGTACTCAAATACATACATGAATACAATACATAAGAGCATATTCCATATTCAAGATGTTTTAAGAATTTAGAAATTCTGTAGAAAAAATATAACTGCATACAGGTTTGTTATGACATGATGTGAAGTTTGATTTGTTGTATACATGGTTTTCATGAAATCAAGGGCTTAGAAACCATTATTGTTATTTTTGAAGATTTAAAATGAATAATCTCCCAAAATGTAATTTTTGTATTATTTATTTACCCTCATATCATTCCCAAACTAACATATTATTTCTTTGTTTTTTCTAAAACTATATTTTTTCCTATCCAGTTGCGATAGATAGATAGATAGATAGATAGATAGATAGATAGATAGATAGATAGATAGATAGATAGATAGATAGATAGATAGATAGATAGATATGATTAAGTCTCATTTACAGCATAATTAATTAATTCAATAGAAAACAAATAACAGCATGCCGGTTTGAAATGATAGGAAAGTGGATAAATAATGACAGCATGGTTTCCATTTTGGGGCAAAATGTTCCTGTAAGCCTTAGCAAAAGCCTTTGTCACACTGTTGCATTTCAAATAGCAAATCAAGAAGAACTACAGGATGTAATGTTATGTAATTAATATTCATGAGCCAAGCTGATTTTATAAAGTGTCCTCCACCCCACAAAACACAGTTTTTCAGATTGTTCTAACGCCCTTGAAATACATGATGAACTAATCTCTGCAACTGAATGCATTTAAATGATTTCTAGAAGTGAAATGTAGAAATCTTTTCCTCAGTATTCATTTGGCTGATGACTAACTTTAAATGTGTCTTGGGTTTTTGCCGCCTGAGACCAATAAAGCAGCTTCACTCATCAAAAGGGAAGAGGGTTTGAAGTGATTGACAGGTACAAGCCCTGAGGCCCAAGTGTATTGTGGGAAGGCCGGTCATATATGTAAAGAACACTCACACATACTGCAGCTTGAAATTATGCTGGAAGGCATTTTCGGAGATGTACAGCAACTCACAATATGTGACCGTCCTGAAATACATATATGAATGCACAAAGTCTTCATTTACTTGAAAATCTTCTTGGAATCTTATACGTATATCTTTTGTAGACTGTGTTTTACTTACAGGTTCTTCAGTTCTCTGTAGTTGGCGAGGTCTACGTCTGTGATGTTCTCCAGGTTGGGTTGACTCTCTATGTATCTAAAGGGTTGAAATGAAAGAACAGGTTAAAATGCAACTAAAATGTAAAACGTTTTATATGATAGTGTTCTGACTGGTAGTTAGTAGTACATTGCTATGGGTTGCTAGAGGTGATTTCTATGGTATACTTAGCAGGCACCTCTAGTAATAATAAGACTCAATGACATTGATTCAAATCTAAAACTATTTACCATCAGTTCCTGGTGCATTTCATTGGTGCACTTTATTCTCTTTGCATGATCAAAATGCAATAACTTGCTTCACCTCTGAAATGACTTTCCTTTTCAGATGATGTCACAATCCATCTTACTTTCCTCTCCAACCATCAGACTCCATTCTGGTATGTAACGCCCACTTTTCATGATCTCATCAGTTCCCATCCTACCTATTCCCAATCATAAGTGTGTTGCATTATGGAAGTAAAATGGTTTTCAAACTGAATTTCTTGTTGAATTAAGAATTATCTTGCTTTGTTGAAATATTGAAAAACATGGAAATGCAGCCACCCAAGTTGCATTAGAATGACGTCTTCCTGGCATATGCATTTGGATAATTCAAAATAGTTCATCTAATGTACCACATATAGCAGAAGAAACTTGTTTTCTCGCCACTATAAAACTCCAGGTCTCTTTGAGTTAAATGAAATAGCTCTGTTCCCTTGCATCCGTTAATATGGGGCATAAACACCATCAGTGAAGTATTTTGAAATCGATTGCTTTTCAGTTCCACGCAGTTTCGTTGAAACGCACTTGTACTTCCAGGAAGGAGAACTCAGATTATTTTAGAGAAATGTTTAAATGGTTTCTCCACAATGGCTCAGTGAATCAAACTATATAGAGCTGTATGACGTGTTCCCTAATTCAGTCAAAGTAAAAAAAAAACGAACCAAAACCGTTTTGTGCACCATTTCTCTAATCATCTAGAACATTTCATTCTGCAGGTCAATGTCAACTGACAGCAGCACTTGACACTGGAAAAGCCAAATAAACCACAGAACTCATATCAGAAATGCTTTTTGTAAGCCATTTTTACAGACTCTTATGATTCTAAATTGCACAGCCAATTAAATTATTGCTTTTACTGTAGCATGCTAAAATATGGTATTTTATTTAAAAGTAAATAAATTAATTATATACTGTATATATATATATATATATATATATATATATATATATATATATATATATATATATATATATATAATTTGCTAGCAAAGTAAATCCTACATCAGCTGTTTATATATTATTATAATAATGTTGCTGCCTTATATGCTCTCTTAATTGTACATAATAGCCTTTTCAGATATATATGCTGATAACTAAAGACATTTCTACTGACTTTACTGGAATCCTTTGATCTGGGATTCTGTCCAGTTGTGTTCGAGAAGCACAAACAGATATTTATTAGCGTCTGATTGACCCAGAGAGCCGTAATGCAATTACAGAGCAGGTGGGACGACATCTCAAACTGCTTTGGCTTATTGAATCGAGTCGAGTGGGCAATATTTCATCTATTGTTTTCAGCGGTGCATTCGCATGCAATTCACAGAATGGAATTTACAGCATGATGAATGATGTATTTCTGCCGCTGGTATGAAGTTAATGGTCTCTTGTTTTCCTCCCTGGTAGAAGCGCTGTTCCTCTGTACTGTGCCCATCTCACTAATACGGCCAAATGCTGCGTTTTTTTACGGGCACAAAGTGTTCCGTGTAAACACAAGGCGAAAGAGCATTTTCATTTATTGAGTGAATGCTTGTAGTAAATGTAAGACTCGACTGGATTTTAGAGAATCACACTTGAGCAGGTGTACTGAGATAAAACAACAGTGGCAACTGTGCAGAACTTTACCATAAAAATACAGGGATGACGTCAGACACTTTTAGATGGTGTTTTGGAATCTGTGTTTTTCATCCAGTTATCCTAATTATTAAATTAAACAACAGATGATCAATGCAACTTCCAAGAAAAAAAATCTTCTGTTATTAAGTTGCATTATAATCATTGTAGGTAAAGTGTTTGCCTAAATACTGTGGCAAAAATCTGTGAATTGTATTGAAACATTTTGTCTATATCTATCTATCTGTATGTTGCTTGATATGGCTTAATTTTTCTCCATAGGAAACAATAGGAGTTATTTTCAAAAAATGTCAAAGCTGCTCTTCTCTGTATGATGAAATTACATGTTGATCTCTTCAGTTTCAATTTAAGATTTGTTTATTAAAACGCAATATATTAGCTTGGGATTTGAACCCTGGTTCTTACTTTTTTCCCCCACCTTTTTTAATATTTAATCTCTTCCAGAGAACCAAGAGAGCCAGATCCTGAAAGCTTGATCTCAAAAAAGCATGGACTCCTCTTCAGCATAATGATACATGATGCACATGATGATACCGTTCATCAAAAATAGTCTTTCCAGCATCTGTGACCGATCTATGACACAGATTTGGGCAGTGCACATTGTGTCCCAAACAAAGACCATCAAGGTAACACACATCTAAATGCCACTAAAATAATGCCATATACATTAACTAAGTAAATGCCATTTAACACCCCAATGGACATAAATAATAAGAAAATGAGATGCAGCATTGCTTTAAAAAAAGAAATGTCTTAGATATGGGAATGATATTGTACATTTTGAGGTGAATCATAGTTTACACACAAAATTATATACAGTACATTTAAAACAACATTGTAGTGTAAAAGTACATTCTATTTTTAAATATAAAAGCTTTTCATTGCATATAATAAACTAACTTAGAGTTAACCAGTTATCAGGCTTTTTATAGCATTTCTTTTCATTTAAATATTCCATTGTTTACACTTGGAGGTGCAACAGAGAACGCATGAAACTGAGATGATTGTAAGAGGTGTGGCGATTATGTTTCCTACTACAAGCATGAGTGGTATAGTAATATAAACACTATTCTGAATGAAGTGCACTAAACTGATCTCAAGTCCTGCACCTCTGGGATACATCCATCTGACTGTACACACATGAATGTGGAGATGTTTTCTCACCATTTCCGAGAATAGATTATGTACCTGACACTCTTAAAAGCACTTAAAGAGAAGCTGCACACAGACGCTCAGCAGCAACACAGAGTACCAGGCCTTTCCACCAGTCCTTGACTAGTTCCTAAGGATTGTCTTGTTTTGAGAAAGTTCTGCTTTCGGTGCATCACATCCTGATTCCACAAATTAAGTGAAATGCATGTAAAAGCAATAAATGCTGATAACTGGAGTGGTCTGCCAGAAAAAAAACACTTGGCTACACCATGCACCAACTACATATCCAAATGCCCAGATTTCTCCATGAAAATTCATGATGGCCAATCACTTTGATTGAACTCGCCACCCATTCCATCTCCTTCCAAGATCAAGCGCTGAACTTCCACACAACTTTGCTCACTGTAAACTACCTAAACACCAAATTCAACTTACATTTCAGTGACGTTTTCGCTCTCCTGCGCCGCCAGCGCAGGGATGCTGGTGATTCCGTCCAGCTCCAGGCATTGAAGCATGGCGAAGGAGCAGCGGCAGGCGCTTGGGCATCCGCTCAGGGCTGGTGAGACCAGGACAAGAAGCAAAACCACAGCCGGGGCCACCTTACGGTCAGCCATGGTGGGGTTCGAGTGAGTATGTTATCCTGGGAGAAACTCCACCCTGCAGCAGGAACTCTGGATGTGAGGAGAAGCTTCTCTTCTCTTGGCCAGCACTCAGGGTTATGATCCCATCCAGGAGCTGAGCTATTGAGCCGTGTAGCAGGGCCCAGGGGAACGGTGGGCTGTTGCCTCCTCTCCTCCTCTCACTACCTCCCAGTCCGAGATGGAGAAACGGAGGGGAGGGGCAAAGCAGTCCATTAGTTGAGTGTGAGTGTGAGATGAGAGAGAGCAGTGGTCACCAGACACCTCTGTGACACTTGCAGAAGCAAGCGGGGAAGCCAAACCCGTGAACTGCAGGTGGACACGGATGGATCCAAAGTGCTCCACCTGTTAGAGCTGACAGTGAACTTTGAGCTTGTAAAAAACAACTCATGACTTTCCATGCTCAAAGGGTGCACTGTAAAAAGTTTAGTCAAATTAACAGTAACTTACTGGCAGAGGCGGACAGTAGTGAAGTATTTGTACTCTGCTTTAAAAGTACATTTTTCAAGTACTGTATCACAATATTCCAAAGCAAAATATTGTATTTTTTTTTAGTTTCATATTAAATATAATTTAATACTTAATTACATTAGAAATCTAGTACTTTCTTACTTTTACTCAAGTAAAAGTAATTCAAAGTTTTACTTGAGTACAAGAAAGTAAATTTTTAATGTTCTTAAGTTTAAAGGTAAAAAAACAACTTTTTAATGAAATTTAGTGCAGTAAAAAGTATGACATTATGCTTTGGAATGTAGTGAAGTCAAAGTTTTCCAAAGAAAAACACTCTGATAAAGTACAGATACTTTTTTAATTCACTTAAGTAAAGTAAAAATACTTCACTACTGTCCACCTCTGCTTACTGGCAACAATTATCCAGTAGTTGATGTATTTTGTACCTCAGTAAAATTACTGTAAAACTAAGTACAGTAGTTTTAAGAGTACTGTAAAACAAAGTACAGCACTATACTGTAATTTAAATTTTTATTTTGTTAGATATTCAATAACACAAGTTAGTGCTTCACACCAGAAGCTTTATTCAGGCTTCATCTTTTACATTTCATTGCTGAACTTCAATAAAATACACAGAATTACCAGCATATTAACAATATTTCATCAATTAACAAAATAACCTTATAGTCAGGTTACTAGTAAAATCACAGTAACACATTGTGCAAATGGAAAATAAAAGGTGGAAATATAAAAAAATAAATAAAGTTTGAAATGTTAAAGTACTTAATTAGAGAATTAATCAGAATACATTAATTAGAGAATCAGAGAATACATATCATCTCAAAATGTTTAAAATGGTCTTCTTTATCGCAGGGATTCTTCCTGCCTGTCTGTCGCCTGGTTAGCACGGCTTAAAGGGGTCATATGATGTTGCTAAAAAGAACATTATTTTGTGTATTTGGTGTAATGAAATGTGTTTATGCGGTTTAAGGTTCAAAAAACACATTATTTTCCACATACTGTACATTATTGTTTCTCCTCTATGCCCCGCCTTTCTGAAACGCATCGATTTTTACAAAGCTCATCGGTCTGAAAAGCAAGGTGGGCTCTGATTGGCCAGCTATCCAGTGCGTTGTGATTGGCCGAATACCTCAAGCGTGTGGCGGAAATGTCACGCCCCTTACCATATTGTGATGTCGTGTCCGGCCAGAGCGACGAGACAAAAACATTTAAAACCCATTATAAACGAGGCATTTGTTGCATCCAGTGGGGACATAATTACGGATTATAATGACTTATACTGTCTTTTTACGCGTTGCGTTGCATCGGCCGTGTAAACATAAAACCATGTCTGCATTTGTGATCGGAGAAATGACAAACAACAAGTGCTACTCTACACTGCTCAAAACTCGCGTTTGAATCGTCAGTGGCAAATTCTTTAAATATAAAAAACTTACTTACAGTCTGTGAGTCAGAACAGCTTGTAGTCTACTCTACCAGGATCAGGAAACACATCTGAATATTTGGGTTAAACTTTTCTGGAACAGTGTTGTAAATACAACTTAACCACTGATTTCTAGTCGTGTCCTCTTTTGGAAGGCCAAACAAAGTAGTTTCGCTTTCACAATGAAACACACGGTGGGCTAGAGCGAGCGGAGGCCTGCTTGAGTGAGCGGCGGCGGGCGGGCTTGAGAACGGCATGGTCGGCGGATTCGACGAAAGAGCGTCCGGCGGGCTTGCGGACCTATCAATTTAACATACTCTTATGACTTTTGTCTTCACGGCGAGACTGCTGGAGTAAAAGGACAGTTATAGCAGCTTGACTCGGAAACTGAGCACTCACTCAGATATTCGCTCAGATACTCTATCTTGCAAATAACATCAGAATAAAATGTACAAAAAGTGATTAAAAAGTCGAAAATTAAAGTTAACCTACCATAGCCTACTCTCTTGTGGGCTTTCTTCTTCACGAGTCTGTCACAGAGCTGTTGCGCAAGGTTGCTTTTCACGGTCATTTGGTACTACTGTATTTAGATTTACAGTAGGTTAATATTTTCCCAGAGTGCATTGAAAATCTACAGTAGCATTCTGTATACAGCGTATACAGTAGGGAACTGCTGAGAATACAGTAATACTGTGAAAACAACAAAATTCACAGTAACATACTGTATGCAAATGGTACGGTAGGGAACGGTTAAGAATACAGTGATTTACTGCAAAAACAACAAAAATTATTTACAGTGCAAGGACCCCCCCCCCCCCCCCCCCCCCTTCTCTCTCTCTCTCTCTCTCTCTCAATTTCAATTTCAATTTCAATTTAAGAGTGCTTTATT
>NW_015505332.1:1921986-1928138 GCF_001515645.1 Sinocyclocheilus grahami
TTACAGGGCAACGGCCCCCCCCCCCCTCCCCCACCTATAATATCATCCAGTGTTTATTTAAAATCATGCAATGTACAGGTGCATCTCAATAAATTAGAATGCCGAGGAAAAGTTAATTTATTTCAGCAATTCAACTCAAATTGTGAAACTCGTGTATTAAATAAATTCAATGCACACAGACTGAAGTAGTTATTTAATACACGAGTTTCACAATTTGAGTTGAATTACTGAAATAAATGAACTTTTCCACGACATTCTAATTTATTGAGATGCACCTGTATGTGATATCATATTTTGTGAGTGATGTTTTATGTTCAGTATCATCTGAATCTGTGAGGAGGCACGTGAGTGTCACGTGTATGTTCCTGTTGAGTTCCTGTTTGCCCTTATTTGGTTCTTCCTGTGTCCTGTCCTCACTGGTTATCATTTGTGTCCAGCTGTGTTTAATTAATTCGTTCATTTGTTCCCAGGTGTGTCCCATTGGTGTCTGTGTATTTATAGTGTGTTCTGCCCCTTGTTTCCCGTCTGCTGTTAAATGTCATCCTTGAGTGTACACACTGTGTGTGTAAACCTTTGTTTGTTGGATTAAAGACCCACTCAAAGTATTCTCCTCCGTTTCCTCGTGCCTTCCCCGAGTGTATCGTGACAGTGAGATTACTGGGGTGTTTTTAGGAGAATAAATATGAGAAGACTCAACAAAAGTCTTCATTTACTTCAACTGAATTTAACCTCATTGCTGTCTTGAGAACCAATTGTGAGATATTAAAGAGATGTGATTTTTGTATCTGCATGTATCAGAGGAAAATTATATTGCTCCTTGGCTTCTGTTTCATGGCTCTGGAGATCTGAAATGTATCAATTTCATCTTGGATTTTTCCTGCTAAAATTCCTTGGGTTCATTAAAAATAAACACATTTTACAGAAAATATATAAAGTTATAAAATGAATGTGAGTAGAATATCTCATAATTTGATGATATATAATTTGATGATGATTAATTTAATAACTTGATGAGAAATATTTGAGTTTCTATTATATCTCTGACATTTGATTTCAGACTGTTGGGTTTGAGGTCAAAACTCTGAGCAGTTAAGGAGGTTAGGAGAGTAATTTGAGAGGGAGATGTCATTTTTGTCTTCTTTCCCACCAGTGAGCAAGTATTAGAGGAAAATCATTTTGCTCATTGGCTGCTCTTTCATAGCTCAGGAGATCTCAGATGTGAGAAAAATTCATCTTGGATTTTTCTTGCTAAAATTCCTTGGGTTCATTAAAAATAAACCAATTTTACAGCAAATGTAGAGCTAGAACATGAATGTGAGTAGCATAACTCAGATCATTTGATAAGTATTTGAGTTTATACTGAGATCTTCGTTCTTGGCTTCTTGGGAAATCTGAGTGCAGTTTGAAATATTTTGAGATATTTTCTGAAACTCTTAAGGAGGCAATTAGAAATTATTGGGGTCTTTATCACGAGAATAAATCTGAGAAGTAGGAGACTCAAGCAAAAGTCTCAATTTGCTGTCCTTTTAAAATGTATTGTGAATAATATTAAGAGATGTTGTGTGATTTAGTTTTCTTTCCTGCCTGTGATCAAGAGGAAATTATATTGTTGAGGAATGTGATGAGAAATGTTTGACTTCTCTTTGAGATCTCTAACTTTTGATTGCAGACTTTTGGATCCTGGGAAATCTGAGCACAGTTTGAAACATTTTGAGATGTCTTCTGAAACTCTAGATAACATACATGTGAGATTTCTGTGTCTTTTTCTCAGGAGAATAAATCTAAGCAGGAGGCTTTAGCAAAAGTCTCCAATTGTTCTCCGTTGATATTGCTGAGGAGAAACAATTGAGATTATAAAGAGAACTGATTTGTGATTTTCTTTCCTTCTTTTTGTCCCAGAGAAACATTACATGTTCAGAAGTTTTTCTTTTAGCTATATTTTAGCTTATAGCTTCAGAATTTGATGAGCAATATGAGTTCACATTGAAGTCTTTGACATTTGATTGGATCAAATCTGAGCACAGTTTGAGCCATGTGATATTACTGTCTTTTTCTGAAGAGAATAAATCTGAGAACCCCATGCAAATGTTTGCATTTGCTATTTATTTATTTCCTTATAGGAGAAACGGAGATATTAAAAAGATGAAATTTGTGATTTTTCTTTCCTCCTTTTTGTCCCAGCAGAAAACTCGAATGCTCAGAAGTTGCTCTTTTATCACTCAGAAGACATTTACATTAAGTATCAACTTTGTCGGTAACATTTTACAATAACCTTTCTTACTTAACCTTAGTTAATGCATTAACTACTAAAAGTGAGCATTACTGTACATATATTAGTGTTTATGAATTTTTGTTACTGTTAGTTAAAAAAATACACCTGTTCATTGTTAGTTCATGTTAGCTCAGTTTCATTAAATAGATTAGTTTTGTTTTTAAAAATGTTAAAATTAACCTCTGATAAATTAATGCTTTAGAAGAATTTTTCATTGTTAGTTCATATTAACTAATGAGGTTAACTAAAGTTTATTGTAAAGTGCTATCCGTTTCTATTAAAATTGAATGGACAATGAAAAAATATAAACTTAATGACATTACATTATGAATGTAGAGCTATAAATTGAAAGTGGATATAGCTTAAAAATGTTATGAGATATTTGAACTCATAATGAGATCTTTGACATTTGATTACAGACTTCTCGAGACATCTTGAGATGAAATCCGAGATGTGCAACAGAAAATTATTTGGGTCTTTGTTTCTGGGAAAATATAAAACCTTTCAAATGGCATTTCATTTTGTTCTCAGTGATATTAAATTGATTTTTTTTTTCTCATTGATATTAAATATTTTTTCTTTGGTGTGTTACAGATCCAGCTGTGCTTGTTGTAATTTTCCATGTGGTTTATGCCTACAGCTCGGACTCGGAGCCACTCGAGGCTTTCTAATACTGAAAGGGTACAAGAGGAGGATGGATGTTGTTGGCCGAGTCTCATCCTCGATCCTCCCATAAGGGATAAATATTGTGTCCTGCCTCCCTCTCAGAGAGTCTCCATACATGCAGCAGTAAGGTCATAGTGCCCTGACCACAATTACTGGCAGGACCTGAGCAGACCCTTTTTCTGCAGCAATAAGGACATAGTGATGGCTCCAGACTTCCTCCTTTCTTTCCCTCTTCATCAGAATCAGCAAAAATAAAAATATAGCTGGAGAGAGAGAGAGAGAATGAGGGGGCGAGTGAAAAATCCATCTATGGTGGTTTTTTATCCCATGGCCTTAAAATGGCAACTCGAGAGTTTGTACGGTTCTCTCGTGCTCTTTAAAAGCTCAGCTAGTGAAGAGGCTTTTAAGACCATTTCGCAGATTCCGGACTCTATTATTGCCTCAGTTGTTTGCCTCTTTACATCTAGCAGTGTACCTGTGTGCTTCCACAATCCATTGATTTATTTCAGTGCGTTCTCACTCTTTTTGAAACGGTGAAACCTGTCAGCATGAGGAGAGGCTGGCTGTTAATACTCCCTCGGTGTGCTTTAAAGAACAACTTACAGAAACATCCATGCTGACCGTGCTGACACACCTCACAGGTCTTGTGCATTTAGGGAATAGTTTGACGGAAAAACTTCAGATTCTAGCATAATTGTTCTCTCTTGTGTTATTACACCCAAACAATTCAAAAAGAGAGATTTTGAATCATATATTTGGCCTCTTTTTAATTTCCTCTTTTGCATTCAAGCTTCAAAAATGACCAAGAAGAATCATAGGCCATGAGAATCTGCAGAAGCCATGTCATAGCATTCAGTAAGGACTGATTCATGAACAAATTATTTATATTATTTTTTTGAACTGAATCAATAAGATCTGACTCAAAAGAGTCAGTATATTCATTCATGAATCAGGATGACTCATGGATGACTTTTTTTAAGCAGACTTGCTGTTTTTTCTGTAAAAATGACTGTCATTATTTTCCGGTGTGCCCTCCCAGTCCATTACAGTTAGGCGTAGGAAGTATCAGTGATTTTAAACAGGATATGCTGAACAAGTCTGTCAAGCCAATCAGAGCAGAGAATAATTCAGTTACAGGCCAAATTCACCACTCCCACACAACAAAACTACTGCTAATGGCTGCAGCTTCCAAATAAGAAGGAAACAATGGACCTTTCTCCGAGACGGTTGTTCAAAATTGAATAGTAGCATATTGTTTAAAAATAGTATGAAACAAAATGCAATATGCAATGATAAATGTTTCAAATAGCATTTTAAAAAGTAGTCATTTTATTCAAAAATATACATTTTGTCTTATTTTTATTTATTTATTTATTTTTAAACACCATTTTTAACAAGTGGTGTCCCTTTATGTCTGAAATAAACACATTTATGTATTAATTAATTCATTGTATTTATTTAAAAACGTCTTGATTTTTTTGCGTATTTTATTTATTTATTATTTAAAATACAATTTTATAATAAGTGCTGTCTCTGAAATAGATTTATTTATTCTAAAATATTAAAGAAAATGTCTTGATTTATTTTATTTATTCTAAAATACTTTTTTTTTTCATTCCATTCCAGGTTACTCAATCCACATCAAACTGATGTCCTGCCACAGAGAGAGACCAATGTGAAGTGGACCAGAGTAAAAGCACTTCTGGAACTGGTACAAGGAAAGGCTTTTACACCTGCAGTGGTTAATATATGGATCTACACACTATGCTGTTCTCTGACACACACAATAAAGCTGCATGTGCATGCTGCATTTGCGTATCTGGTTAAATTATGACTAATGTCAAATTAAAATAATACCGCAAGCTTTGTGAATTTATTGCAGCACCTAAAATGTGACCCTTCACCCTCAGTCTGAAAAAGATTGTTTAGTGGTTCTTAAGCTCACCAAACCAAAGTTTTTCATGTAAATATAGAGTATTTTTCGGTATGTTGTTTTTTTTAGCAGGCTCTGTGGTGTTTTATTTGTTTTCTGTGCTGTTGCTATGGTGATCTGAGAAGTTTTTGTGCTGTTTTAGTTGTTGTCTAGTGAGTTGCTATGGTGATCCGAGAACACTTTAGCAGGCTCTGGTGTTTTGGTTGTTTTCTAGGCTGTTGCTATGGTGATCTAAGACGTTTTTAGCAAGCTCTGGTGTTTTGTTTTTTTCTAGGGTGTCGCTATGGTGATCTGAGACTCTAGGGTGTCTCTATGGTGATCTGAGAAGTTTTTAGGAGGCTCTGGTGTTTTGGTTGTTTTCGAAGGTGTTGCTATGGTGATCTAAGATGTTTTTAGCAGTCTCTGGAGTTTTGGTTGTGTTCTAGGGTGTCGCTATGGTTATCTGAGATGTTTTTAGTAGGCCCAGGTGTTTTGGTTGTTTTCGAGGGTGTTGCTATGGTGATCTTAGACATTTTTAGTAAGCTCCGGTGTTTTTGGTTGTTTTCCTGGGTGTTGCTATGGTGATCAGAGAGGTTTTTAGTAGGCTTCTGTATTTTGGTTGTTTTCGAGGGTGTCGCTATGGTGATCTGAGAAGTTTTTAGTCTGGGTGTTGCTATGGTGATCAGAGAGGTTTTTAGTAGGCTTCTGTATTTTGGTTGTTTTCGAGGGTGTCGCTATGGTGATCTGAGAAGTTTTCAGTAGGCTTCTGTGTTTTAGTTGTTTTCGAGGGTGTCGCTATGGTGATTTAAGAAGTTATTAGTCGGCTCCAGTGTTTTGCTTGTTTTCCTGGGTGTTGCTATGGTGATCTGAGAAGTTTTTAGTAGGCTTCTGTGTTTTAGTTGTTTTTGAGGGTGTTGCTATGGTGATCTGAGAAGTTTTTAGTAGGCTTCTGTGTTTTGGTTATTTTCAAGGGTGTCGCTATGGTGATCTGAGAAGTTTTCAGTAGGCTTCTGTGTTTTAGTTGTTTTCGAGGGTGTCGCTATGGTGATTTAAGAAGTTATTAGTAGGCTCCAGTGTTTTGGTTGTTTTCTAGGGCTTTGCTATAGTGATCTGAGAAGTTTTCAGTAGGCTTCTGTGTTTTAGTTGTTTTCGAGGATGTCGCTATGGTGATTTAAGAAGTTATTAGTAAGCTCCAGTGTTTTGGTTGTTTTCGAGGGTTTTGCTATAGTGATCTGAGAAGTTTTCAGTAGACTACGTGTTTTGGTTGTTTTCTAGGGTGTTGCTATGGTGATCTGAGAAGTT
>NW_015505332.1:1928604-1955741 GCF_001515645.1 Sinocyclocheilus grahami
GTGTTTTGGTTGTTTTCTAGGGTGTCGCTATGGTGATCTGAGAAGTTTTTTTGTAGGCTCCAGTATTTTGGTTGTTTTCCTGGGTGTCGCTATGGTGATCTGAGATGTTTATAGTAGGCTTCAGTGTTTTAGTTGTTTTCGAGGGTGTCGCTATGGTGATCGGAGAGGTTTATAGTAGGCTTCAGTGTTTTAGTTGTTTTCGAGGGTGTCGCTATGGTGATCTGAGAAGTTTTTTGTAGGCTCCAGTATTTTGGTTGTTTTCCTGGGTGTTGCTATGGTGATTTAAGAAGTTATTAGTAGGCTCCAGTGTTTTGGTTGTTTTCTAGGGCTTTGCTATAGTGATCTGAGAAGTTTTTTGTAGGCTCCAGTATTTTGGTTGTTTTCCTGGGTGTTGCTATGATGATCTGAGAGGTTTTTAGTAGGCTTCGGTGTTTTAGTTGTTTTCGAGGGTGTCGCTATGGTGATCTGAGAAGTTATTAGTAGGCTCCAGTGTTTTGGTTGTTTTCTAGGGTGTCGCTATGGTGATCTGAGAAGTTTTTTGTAGGCTCCAGTATTTTGGTTGTTTTCCTGGGTGTTGCTATGATGATCTGAGAGGTTTTTAGTAGGCTTCGGTGTTTTAGTTGTTTTCGAGGGTTTTGCTATGGTGATCTGAGAAGTTATTAGTAGACTTCTGTATTTTGGTTGTTTTCCTGGGTGTTGCTATGGTGATCTTAGACATTTTTAGTAAGCTCCGGTGTTTTTGGTTGTTTTCTAGGGTGTCGCTATGGTGATCTGAGAAGTTTTTAGTAGACTTCTGTATTTTGGTTGTTTTCCTGGGTGTTGCTATGATGATCTGAGAGGTTTTTAGTAGGCTTCGGTGTTTTAGTTGTTTTCGAGGGTTTTGCTATAGTGATCTGAGAAGTTTTCAGTAGACTACGTGTTTTGGTTGTTTTCTAGGGTGTTGCTATGGTGATCTGAGAAGTTTTTAGTAGACTTCTGTATTTTGGTTGTTTTTGAGGGTGTCGCTATGGTGATCTGAGAAGTTTTTAGTAGGCTTCAGTGTTTTAGTTGTTTTCGAGGGTGTCGCTATGGTGATCTGAGAAGTTTTTAGTAGGCTTCAGTGTTTTAGTTGTTTTTGAGGGTGTTGCTATGGTGATCTTAGAGGTTTTTAACGGGTTCTGTTGTTTTCTAGGGTGTCGCTATGGTGATCTCACAAGTTTTTAGCAGGCTCCGGTGTTTTGGTTGTTTTCTAGTCTGTTGCTATGGTGATCTCACAAGTTTTTAGCAGGCTCTGTGGTGTGGTTGCTATGGTGATCTGAGATGTTTTAGCAGGTTCTATGGTGTTTAAGTTGTTTGTAGAGTGTTATGTGTTTGCTTGGGTGTTCTGGTTGGTAGTACACTTGTTATGGTATTCTGGGTCTTTAGAAGGGCCATGATATATGGTTTCTAAGGTGTTCTAAGTGTTTGCTAGGGCATTGGTAGGTGATTGCTGGGGTGTTCTGGGTTGTTAGGGTGCAAATCAAAGAAAGCAACAGACCTGTGTTTTCAGTCAACAGAGCTTTCGTATAACCAGTTTACAGTGTTGTTTTTATGCCAATAAAACAACAGATACAAAGATGTTTTCTATTGCAAGGTGCGGCCATCTCTGCCTCATCTTCCCCTCACATCCTCTCTCTACCAGGAAGCAAACTCCATCAACACCCAAATCACAGCGATCAGAGCAGCAGTGTTAGTGAAACTCGCTGGGGTAAACCTGGGATCGATTTGCTCGTGCTGCTGGGGGTTTTGGTAATGTAACTGTATCTAGGTTCTCTCATTAGGGACACGAGAAGCCCGTCTTCATGCAGATGAGCCGAAACTCGAGGAGCGCTTCGCCAAAAACTAATGAACATGCAGCATCTCCTCTCCTACTCTCCATTCTGACTCGCACTTACAGTTGTTGTCTCCAATTCTACCTCTTTCGTTCATATTAGCTCACTCTTACTATCTAATCTCCACTGCCCCTCTTAGCTGAAATTAAAGCATAATGATTTCATTATGTGTTTTTTTTTTCAAGAAGGCTCTATCATCATCTGCACTGCTTCCTTGTAAATATTCTAATAAAACAGTATTAAAAAGTGCAGAGGCAAGAGAGGAATCAGAAGCGCTTCGTTCTGTATCGACGGATTCTATGTATCTCATCAGGTTTGGTCTTGGTCCGGATCCATTCAATTACTATAATGCGTCATTATGAAATAGCCCAATTACATGACTGACCTCAAGGCAAAAATAGTATTTAATTTCTTTAAATGAAAGGCTTAAAAAAAAAAGCCCAAGGCTGTTTGGTGGATCTGAACATCTAATCTCCACTGCCCCTCTTAGCTGAAATTAAAGCATAATGATTTCATTATGTGTTTTTTTTTTTTCAAGAAGGCTCTATCATCATCTGCACTGCTTCCTTGTAAATATTCTAATAAAACAGTATTAAAAAGTGCAGAGGCAAGAGAGGAATCAGAAGCGCTTCGTTCTGTATCGACGGATTCTATGTATCTCATCAGGTTTGGTCTTGGTCCGGATCCATTCAATTACTATAATGCGTCATTATGAAATAGCCCAATTACATGACTGACCTCAAGGCAAAAATAGTATTTAATTTCTTTAAATGAAAGGCTTAAAAAAAAAAGCCCAAGGCTGTTTGGTGGATCTGAACACAGCTTCAGGGCGCTCAGGGTCGATTGCCATTCACAAGAAGACATGAAATGACCAGCATCTCTGATCCTTGAAGAAACTACAAAAAAACAAAAACATGTATTTTCATCTGTCCATTTCTGCTTCAATAATAACTGGTTAGAAGAATAGCAACTTTATCTTTTCAGAAAGTTTTAAGCTGTGCAGTTGCTTGCTATTATCTATGGAACCTTGTTTCTGCCACGGGATAAAAAATAAAAGGTAATTGTGACTTTTTTCTCACAATTCTAAATTTCTTCCTCAGAATTCCGACTTTGCATCTCACAATTCTAAAAAAAATTTAATTTAAACTTTTATCTCATAATTCTGACTTTTTTCTCACAACTGTGAGTTTTTATTTCACAATTCTGTCTTTTTTTTAATAAAATAATTTTTTATCTGTCATTTGATATAAAGACAGGATTACGAATCTATATCTCCCATTTCCAAACTTTATACCTTGCAATTTTAAGAAAAGTCTAAATTGTGAGATATACACTCACAATTGCAAGAAAAAGGTATTGTGAGATAAGAATACGTTTCAATTGTTAAAAAAAAACAATTGTGAGATGTAATTCTGAGGACAAAAGTCTGAATTACGAGATATAAATTTAGAATTCCAAAAAAAGAATTTATATCTGAGAATTTTGAGTTTATATGTAACAATTCTGAGTTTATTAGTCAATTTAATAAAAGCGTCTTATTTATGAAGTACTATATGCTAATTGTACTGAAATGTGATATTTAATATGGATTTAATATTTTATTCAACACATTTACACATACTGTATATGAAAATATACTGCATATTAAAAGTGATGGCTGCTATCATCATCATTTTAAATAATTTAGAATATTAAATATTGTTTTAGTAATGGACTAATGAGATTATAAACAAACCTTTTTCATCTTCTCAGTGTTTGATGGAGATCAGTCGCTCGGCATTTGAGGCCAAACAACATTAACCAAATATCTGGGTGAGTGCATTTTCTTTGATTAATCTCATAACCTACCCAAGGGTTAAAGGCCTGTGGGCAAGATGGCTTGATGCATTATATTATCTTATGCATAATGATTTATTCATAAGTCCGCAATGATTTTGCAGTAAATGGAAGCTATTCCTAAACACAACAGTGGAACGTTGCCTTTTCTGTCATTATTGGAAGCTTATTGGGGATGTTTTGTTCCAGTGCAAGAGGTAGACTAGCCTGTGCATTAAAATGATCTTTAGACAAGTGCCATAGCTGCAATATTCTGACTGAACCAAGAACTGGACAGGAAGAACACTTCGACAGGAAGTGGTCATCTGTGCAGGATGGAAAATTATGGGATCTAAAAGTTAAATTAAATTAAAATAACTCAAACTAAAATACAAATAAATTAAATCTAAATAGAAATAGAAAACAAGTTATTTTCGCGAAATGCAACAACTTTTTTCTCATAATTTAATGAGTTTAATCTCAACATTTTATCTCGACCTTTTTCTCGAAATGTAACGACTTTTTTCTCGTAATTTAATGAGTTTAATCTCAACATTTTATCTCGACCTTTTTCTCGAAATGTAACGACTTTTTTCTCGTAATTTAATGAGTTTAATCTCAACATTTTATCTCGACCTTTTTCTCGAAATGTAACGACTTTTTTCTCATAATTTAATGAGTTTAATCTCAACATTTTATCTCGACCTTTTTCTCGAAATGTAACGACTTTTTTCTCGTAATTTAATGAGTTTAATCTCAACATTTTATCTCGACCTTTTTCTCGAAATGTAACGACTTTTTTCTCATAATTTAATGAGTTTAATCTCAACATTTTATCTCGACCTTTTTCTCGAAATGTAACGACTTTTTTCTCGTAATTTAATGAGTTTATTCTCAACATTTTATCTCGACATTTTTCTCGAAATTTAATGACTTTTTTCTCGAAACATAACGACTTTATTCTTGGAATTTAATGAGTTTAATCTCAACATTTTATTTCGACATTTTTCTCAAAATTTAACGAGTTTAATCTCGTATTATAGTGACTTTAATCTCGAGATGGCTTTATTTTTTTCATTATTGGAAGCTTATTGGGGATGTTTTGTTCCAGTGCAAGAGGTAGACTAGCCTGTGCATTAAAATGATCTTTAGACAAGTGCCATAGCTGCAATATTCTGACTGAACCAAGAACTGGACAGGAAGAACACTTCGACAGGAAGTGGTCATCTGTGCAGGATGGAAAATTATGGGATCTAAAAGTTAAATTAAATTAAAATAACTAAAACTAAAATACAAATAAATTAAATCTAAATAGAAATAGAAAACAAGTTATTTTCGCGAAATGCAACAACTTTTTTCTCATAATTTAATGAGTTTAATCTCAACATTTTATCTCGACCTTTTTCTCGAAATGTAACGACTTTTTTCTCGAAACATAACGACTTTATTCTTGGAATTTAATGAGTTTAATCTCAACATTTTATTTCGACATTTTTCTCAAAATTTAACGAGTTTAATCTCGTATTATAGTGACTTTAATCTCGAGATGGCTTTATTTTTTTTATTATTGCGTGGCCCTAACCCTTTTCCGTAGAAAATGATAAAAGCATTATCATAAGATTATTAAACTTCAACTAAAATGAAAATAAAAAATAAAAATAAAAGTTAAATATTTATTATCAAAATATGATAATAGTATATAAATAATTCTAAACACTAGCATTTATTATAAGCGCGTGTAATCGAGTGCCACTATAAATGCTCAAGCTCTTTATTGTAGGATGGATTCTGATTGGCTGTCAATATCTGTATGATTCATCAGCTGGGGGAAAAAAAAATTCTGAAAGTGATTTCAGCAATATCAGTCATCTGTGCAATTATTTTTATAGTTGTGGTGTGGACTTCCCTATTCTAATACGAATAAAACGATTATTAATTCTACATAGTTATGGTTATATTTATTGTCCTTGATGTAAACGGGCCTTCAGTTTTAAATGCTGCTGTACATTGTGCTCTCTTCATTCTCTCACAGGAAGTAAAAGCTCTGTTGTGAATATGAGCGAGAGCCTTTAGGAAAACACTCAGGAGCGTGGCATGACTCAATACCTAAGTAAGTAAGAGCAACGTTTGAAAGATTTCTTGTTTTATATGGGAATAGTATGTCACTTTCAGAATGATTTGCAAATGCCATTTCATGTTGATTTTAAATGCACAACTATCTTTCAGAAGTATATGATTTATTTTATTTTTATATAAAAACTTGTGAAGCTTAGGATAAGTTTAAAGTGTAAAGGATCACTGCATGTCATCTCCTGACTATCACAGCGTCGTGGTACACTTGTTCATCCTTAAAAGTGGTCCATGCTCATTCACTTTTGAGATCAGATTCACAGGCTTACTCTTTATAGTAGTACTTCCAAAAGAAATGTCTGAAAAACTAATCTATAAATGTGTTTTTTTTCATCATATGACTCACTGAGTTGATAATGAATCACAGCAGTTTCAGAAAAGAACTTAAGTCGGATGTGATCTGAGTGCACTTGAATTGTCTTTGTGAGAAGCTTTAATTCTGATAAAAGACATGCTCATCGACTGAATTAGCAGTTATCTGCCTTTTACGTCACTCATCAGGATCATGACTAACTGTACAATGTTTGCTTCAGGTCTTGAAATGATTCAATGAGAAATGTTTGAGTTCATGGGTTAGAGATTGTTTTACTTATTTAAATTACTTATTCAAACCTTTGGAGTCCGTAGATTTCTTTTAAATAAATTAATGCTTCTATTCAGTAATGATATATTTAATTAATCAAAAGTGACGGTAAAAACATTTAGAAAAAAATCAATTTCAAATAAATGCTGTTCTTTTGGAACTTTCTATTCATCTAAGAAACTTGGAAAAAAAGCCATATTAGAATGATTTCTGACACTGAAGACTGGAGTAATGATGCTAAAAATTCAGCTTTGAATCACAGGAATAATAATTTTTAAATATTTTCAAATTGAGAACAGCTATTTTAAATCAATATGCTTTTAAATATTATTTTGAATAATATTTCATAATATTACTGTTATTACTGTATCAAATAAATGCAGTCTTGGTGAGCAGAAGAGACTTCTTACAAAAACATTACCAAATCAAAACCAAGCTTTTGAACAGTATGTATATTCACATTTTTTTATTATTTATATTAAAGTAGCTAAATTATTGTCTTTGTTACAAGGTACTTTGACTTATGATTCTTTTAAATAAGCATTGTGATGCACAGGTATTTTATCATATTTAACTGCTATGTTGTTCTATAACATGCAGCACATTTCCAGCGCATCCGTTTTACTTTGTTTACTAGAAGCTACTGACCTCTTCAATTGTCTGTCTAAACACTCCACTGACCCTTGTAAGCAGATTTTCCGCTCCCGGTCAGAGCACGGCTGTGCCAACAGGGACAGATCGATAGCGGCCGAGCCTGACATTGATCATGGCTAGAGATAGTCTTATCGTTTAGTTGTACTCGCAACATGTTTGTGTAGTGGCTACATGAGCCCAAACCAGATTCTAGCAGATATCAATCACAGGTCGTCCAGCGTTCAGATACCTCTGCTTCTGTTCTTCACAATCATACAAACAAGATGTCAGCGTATGGAAAGAAAGAAGGATTAGATACAACAGGGAGGTATTGAAAGGGAATTTATGAGGAAAAGTAATAAGGTGTGGGTGTGTGTGTGTGTGTGTGTGTGTGTGTGTGTGTGTGTGTGTGTGAGAGAGAGAGAGAGAGAGAGAGAGAGAGAGATGATTTGTGGGCCTCTCTTGTGTGCTAGCATGCTAGCATTGGCCCTCATGGGTGGCATGAAAAGGCTCTTGATTGTAAGGAGTGGTAACTTGATATTCAAGCTCCTTGCCCTGATAGATTTATTTACATTCAGTGCCTCAGCCCTGTCTGGAGAGAGAGAGAGAGAGAGAGAGAGAGAGAGAGAGGAGAGGCAACGCTGTTTGGTGATGATCATGTTTTGATTGAAGGTCTTTGTGCTTCTTGCACAATCGCACTAATTATTTGTAGGACTGATTTTATATTATTTGCATGTGAGGTTCGAATATTTAATGTCAACAGGGGCGGATTTAGTGAATTGGGGGCCCCAGGCAAAATATAGGAATGGGGCCCTATACATTTGCACACATTTTCCTAGATCAACCTTGAGGTTCCTTTTTTGTTGTTGCTGCACAATGGTGCCCCATAGTTGTGTCCAATGTTTCTACATTTTTTCATGTGCGTTATAATAGCTTTCTTTCATGTTGTAGACCACGAAATAGCAACTGATTTACAGTTGAGTGATACAGGTTTTCACAAAATCAAAATAAAATTATAAAATGATAAACCTCACAATTGAGCGTTTAAACCAGGGGTGAGTCAGAAGTATAAATTATTATAATTAATTTAAAACGGGGATATGTGGGCGGATTTTCGCATTGGTCTGAACAAAAACTACAGACTGGATTATTGAAAATGAACATTCATTCTCTGCCGAGGCGCTTTTAGAACGTCAGAAATATAGAAGGAAATTCCACTGATGAGTTACCAGCGTAAGCCTGTGTGCAAAGGCTGACTAATTCTAAACTTTAAAATACATTTATTTTTAATTATTTTAACTACAAATTTAAATAAAACTGAAAAAAATATGAAAAGGCAATTATACGTTTACACACCTAAGGATTATATCAACCAAAAAAGTAACTGCGTATGTGTCCTCTACTTGGTTCCTTCTCATAAATGAGTAAGCGGCATTTAAAACAATTATAAACATATAATACACACTGTTTCTCAATATTTATTTACAGCTTCAGATGCATGATATTTTCATCTCCTTCAAGCAGGATACACAAAAAGCACATTCAACTCGGATGGTTGTCGTTGTAATAAACACCGTAAACAGCAACCGTTCACGTGTCAGCGCTTAATGCGCGTCTCCTATATGAAAAGCATTTTAGGGGGCCCTTGGCTTTTGGGGGCCCAAGGCGGTCGCCTACCTTTGCCTAATGAGTAAGTCCGCCCCTGAATGTCAACATGAAATCAAAGCTTTGATCTTCTTGATACACATTTGTGTTCTTATTAAGTTTAGTGCCTGCTACATTGGGCTTCTAGTAGGTCTATATTACTTTTGGAAAGTTATTTGTTATCATTTCCATTCATCTTAATGGTGGTTGTTTGGCTGGAAGTTGAATATCTGGAAGTTTTTAACCTAGTTACTGCCATTTTTTTCTCATGGGCTCTCATTGCTAGAGAGAACTGTTTTTGAGCTTTGAGTTTTGAACTTAAATATGTTATATTATATTCTCTCTGTGTGTGTGTGTGTGTGTGTGTGTGTGTACAATATACATACATATATATATAAATTTGCACTTTGTTCGAAATTTGGAGTCACTAAGATTTTTCTATTTTTGAAAGAAGTCTCGTATCATCACAAAAGCTGCATTTATTGTATTAAAAATACAGAAAAAAATTTAATATTGTGAAATATTATTACAATTAAAAGAGCTGTTTTCTATTTGAATATCTTTTTAAGTGTAATTTATTCCTGTGATGCAGCGCTGATTTTTCAGCATCATTACTCCAGTCTTCAGTGACACATGATCCTTCAGAAACCATTTTAATATGCTGATTTTGCTGTGTTGCTTAAAATTTTTGTGGAAGTCCTTGGTATTTTTTTCAGGATTCTCAGATAAATAGAACGTTCAAAAGAGATTATTTATTATCAAGAGAATATAGCCTTATAGGGACTTATTTATTACATTATTATGGACTTACCTTCAAATTCCAAAGCTGTTAAAACTGTAAAAAAAAAAATGAAATAAAATGTACAATTATTTTTGTTAAAAATTATTTAATAATAATAATCATCAAAATTATTACACAATAAATGTTAACTGAAATAAAATAAAATAAAATATATAAAATGTAAAAAAAAAAAAATCAGCTAGCAAAAGCAATGCCAAAGCAATCTTTAACTTGATGTATTAAAATAACTAAAACTACCTGAAATGAAATAAGTAAAAACTATATAAACATTATAAACAAAATTAATAGTAAAATCTATATAAACATTAAACACACACACACTTACTAAAAAACAAACAACAAAATCACTGAAACTTTAACTAAATTTAAAATGAAAAAGGAAAATACAAAAATAAAACTTAATTCAATAATCTCAGTGATTCCAAAAAACACTGTAATGTGTTGATATTAAATATTATTATACATGTTTTAAATTTATGTTGTTTTGCCCTGACATAAAAAAACAAGAGCAGCTGGGTTCAGCAATTCATTTAGAAAAAAGTATACCGTTTTCACAGCATCAGCCCTAAGTGAGAGAGAGAGAGTCTTCATTTAGGGCAGTGGACCTATTTAGCCTGATGACCATTAAATATGAATTAAAAACCACACAGGCCTTTTTGCCTCTAAAATGTCATTACGCATCTTTATGGCGAGCAATTGTTGAATAAGCAGTTTGCAGGGCTCCCCGGGGTGGTGCTGCTGCTGGATGTGGGCCGCGTCTGCCAGTGAGTGCCACACGGCCGATGCATGTAGTACTAACGGAAAGCTCTGGAAAATAAGCAGGGATAATAGCCACTGAAATGGAATTTACATTAAGAGCCCTAACGGAGTGGAACACTCTGGTTTGGGCCGTCTGTGGGGCTGAGGGGGGGCGGGTGGGGGCCTTGAGTGGAGCTTCACCATTTCCTCAACTGGCTGCTGCTGGGGAAAGTGAAAATGAAATTGTAGCATTGGAACAGCAGGTACATTAATGGAGAAGCATTGTGCGCCCATCAAATATGTCTTGCCAAACAACCATACTTTAATATTAGAGAAGAGTTATACAAAAAGAAGTTAAAGGATTTTACATGTGCTCATGTTATGTTGCACTTTTATATGTCCTAATCAGACACAGCATGATGAAACAAGACATTTGGTTGTACAACTCGATATACTATAGATTTGTATAAATATGTATATATCTATGTGTGCACTTTGATGCAATTTGAAGAACAGCTATCATTGCATATTGGCCATAGAATTGAATTAAGATTCTTTGTTCACAATACCAGTCAATAAAAGCATACAAATCTGTATTTTGCACAGATAATGCCAAAGTATCATGTCCACAGATATTGGATAGTATACTGTGGATAGTATATTCATCGCACCAAAAGATAAACTGCAGTGCTTTACAACTATAAGACAGGAAGAGCTAAATAAACTTATCACTGCATCTAAACCAACATCATGCCTGTTAGATCCTGTACCCACTAAATTACTAAAAGAGTTGTTACCTGTAACAAAAGAACCGCTTCTCAATATTATTAACTCGTCGTTATCTTTAGGTCATGTCCCAAAACCATTCAAGCTGGCGGTTATTAAGCCTCTTATTAAGAAACCACAACTAGATCCTTGTGAACTGGCTAATTACAGACCCATCTCAAATCTTCCTTTTATGTCTAAAATTTTAGAAAAAGTTGTGTCTGCGCAGTTGTGCTCCTTCCTGCAAAAAAAATTATCTCTATGAAGAATGTCAGGTTTGCTTGGGTTAAACAAATCAATTTTGCTTGGTTGGAACAGCAGCTACGCTAATTATGTCTCAATTTGTTTCTCTGTTTCTGCCACGGGATTGACATCCCACGAGCTTCAGTCTGGATCCTGAACACCTGAGAAGAGATGATGCCAACCCCTCAGAGGACCTCAGATGATGCCAACCCTGAAACAACATACAGAACTACCACATTTTGCTATAAGTTTGATTGCATCATATAATAATTGCTGTTAATAGTGTTCATCGTCTGTTTGATTACATCTTTAATTGATTTTTCCGTATATTTCTGCCATATGTACATTAACTGACAGTCACCACTGATAAGCTACCACTAAATATTGTAGAAACTTAATTTGCTGTAAAGTTGCTTTGCAACTATTTGTATCGTAAAAAGCGCTATACAAATCATTTTTAAAAAATAGTTTAAAAAACTATGTGCTCTATGGTGTTTATTGAGACATAGACAAACAGAAATGCTGATGAGCAATATACTGTATTACTACTGTTTCACTAAACTATTTGATATACTTGCTATTTGATATTTTTTTATTACTACTTACTATTTTTCTATTCTTATGCATCTTTCTATGGCAGTAATAGGAAGAATAGTATGCTATATGTCATCCCGAATTTATCAACTTACTGTTGCGTTTCTGAGTCAGAGCTTGAACTTGAGTGGTGTTCCAGTTAAAAGTTCCTACTGGGAACTCAGAATTACCAAGTGCAAATGGAACGCACCATCAGTTCAGTAAACTTCTCTTGCTGATTCAACTTCCAGTGTGTTGTGGCCAGTGGAGCCACAGACTGATGACGCATTTCCGCAGTAATTATGTGTTCGATTTACCTCGGAAGTCAGATGTCACATTATTTGCTTGCTTGCTTGCTACTGGGGCAAATGGGAACACAAAAATGATGGAAGAAGTATAACCAAAGTATAAAAGAAGCATAACCAGCTGTGATGCTGGAAGTGTGAAAAGCATCCATTTAATGCACATTCAAATGGAATTCAGTTCTTCAGTTATGAATTTTGCTTGAACCTTGTAATTATCATATTCAAAATCCATGATATTTGCACACAAAAAAAACATGACACGATTTTGCACTTGCATGTCCAAAAAGCCATAACAATCCCATTGTGCTATTTTCTAAATGATGGTTAATTTCAGAAAGCTGTATGGCAAAGGAACAGTTTAATAAAAAGGTGTGGCCACGTTTAATAATTCAGTCTCATTTTAATTTCCTAATTAAGAAGGAAATGCGGAAGGGGGAGGGGAGCGGCTCCAGAAAAATACAATTAATTTAATTGTCCTTTTTAATCTTGGAAATGCCGCATCCTAGTGAGCCAGTCGTTGTCTTTCTCGGCGTCTCGCAAAGTGCACCTGCCTCCTCTGTCAGTACAAAAGAACAATCCTTCACTGGCCTGCCTCTTGCTCAACCGATGGCTCTCTACTGTTTTCAAGTCTGTTCTCTAATTCACCTCCACTTTGTAGCTGAATCCATCAGTCATGGGCATAAAAGACCCACTGTGCCTCTCAGGACCACTGGATGTGTATTAGAGCAATTTAGTGTAATTTACATTTTGCTGCAGGTCCCATTGTGAAGACCTGTCTAAAACTCACTGGGGTGCGTCAAACTTGCCTTATGCGTTTCTTTTTTCCTCGCCGTTAATGGGCTGACCTCAACTTAATGAAAGAATGGTCTTCTAATTGCTCAGCGTTTGCCTTAGAAAATTGCATGTCTTTACCGCATAAGTTAAGTTGAATAACTTTGGTTCAAAAAAAGAGAAAAAAAGCAGGAAGAAATGGTCTTGGAGATCTGATTTGAACCTGTATTCATTTTTGCTACATGCATTCTGAAAAAGCACTGTGTGTGTATATACAGAGAGAGAGAGATAGAGAATAAATATACATTAAAAAAAATTATAGATCGCAAGTTGAACTACCATAATATAATTTTTTTTCAATGTAAAATGAATGAATTACTTTATAATTATGGGTAAAATTTGTATTTAGTTATATTGAGTGAGTAACCCTGTAATTTACGGAAAAATTCCTAGAAGTCCCTGCATGACAGTTCACATCTATCTATCTATCTATCTATCTATCTATCTATCTATCTATCTATCTATCTATCTGTCTATCTGTCTATCTGTCTATCTGTCTATCTGTCTATCTGTCTATCTGTCTGTCTGTCTGTCTGTCTGTCTGTCTGTCTATTTATTTATTGCCATATGGGTTTTCTTACACTAAAGTCCTCATTTGGTCTTCTATTTTACCACCTGTGTTATTATTATTATTATTAGATTAGAGCAGATTTAATAGTCTTGCTGATCAGGAAATATTAAGCATTTAAAATGTCACCGCAGTGTAAATAAAACCTATACGCAATAGGTGAAAATGTAATTTATTTATACGTATAACTTTATATTTATATGGCAATAAAAGCACCATTAAAAGTGACTTTTACTAAAATCACACTGTTTAGTTCTGTACATCAAGTTTAATTTGCTTTGCACTGCTCCTTTTAGCCCAAAAACGGCCTTTGGTTTCTAAGGAGGCCATTGTATTTCCTCCATCGCCTAGCAACTATCACCGAGGCCAGCGCTTCATTGTTGCTGAGGCAAAGCTCTGTGTGCTGCACTGCCCGGCTTCAGATTCATCTGCACGCTTTGCATTACTCTATAGATTTGACTAAATGCATCTGATATTCAGGTATGTTAGAAACATACACATGCACTAAATGGCATAATTAATGATTAAAAACAGTTTGCCATCTGATTGAACAAATGCATAGGTGTGAAAGAAGGCGCTTTAAAGAAGACGCCAGCCTATAGAACAGATGAACTTATATACAGTGGAAAGAGGGCGGGACTTTTACGCTGAAAAGATTTTCAAGTAAAATTTGCTTGACGTCATTTTTACACAATATCCTTGAATAGCACCTGTGTGCAGGGGGTGGGGGGGGTTGTCTGTCTGTCAGCTTTGAGTAAAAAACATAACCCATGTCTGCAAAACCTACCCATTAGTATCCACCACTGACCAGAGACGCAGAGCTTTCCTCGCGCCCGGGGCCCTTCAGGACCGGCCGTTTTTCAAGAGATAAGACTCCTCGGGAAGCGTTGGTCCTACGGTCTTTCCAAAGCAAACCTGTAGTTGTGTTCCCAATTTTCAGCTAAGGCACCTTGGAGTTTATAGCAGTACTCCATTCATCTGGCCTCTGTTTTATTTTCAAGTGCTGCAGAGCCTCCAATTATCAGCGGGAGCCTTATTTTTCCTCTTTTTCTTTGCCTATTTTTCTTTCTTTTTCTTCAAAGGCAAGCCCTTTCGACTATAAACTGATCCCTTTGAGAGACACACAATGACTGTTCGTGGTGAGTACCAAGTGTTTTATTTTATTTTGAAGTTATTGTGACGGGAAGGACATACCTTCATGTATGCTTTATTTGACATTAATTCTGCTGCCTTGAATCATCTGCTTTATTTTCATTTATCCATTTTTGATCCATCCTTATAGGTCACCAGCTATTAAGGACTTTGAATGCATATTTCAGAACATATGGACCAAGGAAAAGTAGATTAATGAGACAGAAAAAGGACAATCGTTGACTTATTTGTGGTTGTACATCATTCTGGTAAGTTCGTATCAATTTGGAAGGAAAATACAATATTGTTATATATTTTTAGACATTCAACACTGTTTTACTGGTAATGTTCTATAAAAAAAGTGATTTCCTTTTTTCGTTTTTTTGTCAAATTATGCAATTTTGCTTTGGAATAAACAACACGTTGCAGATATACACTCCCAAAAGGCTTAACACATGGCATTGAATTTCAAAGAGAGATACAAAAATGTGCTTTATGAAGGCTGACATGTGCATGAATAGCTTGCTGTAGTTTATTTATCTCGCTGTACAAGGAGAAGGTCATGCGGACTCACAGCGTGTCCCTCACGCCTGTGTGACCTTCACACCAGATATTACATGGTACTGGGGATGTAAGCTGATAAACCACCAAATTATTGCTTCATAATGAGTTAAAACTCTGACAGATGTATATAAATCATTGATTTGTGCTCAAATGGGACAGTGATTGCATTCTGCAGGCCAGGTGTTGCATTGATGGAAAGAAGCGGCGATTAAAATCACGACTGGAGAGTTTGTATGTGAATTTCATTGCCATGTGGAAGACTAGTGATTTTGTTGTTTTTATTATCTTAGAAGACAACAAATCATAGTCTACCTCACGGCGCTGAGATGAATGCCTTCAATGCCCACAGAAAATAAGCAGAGTTTATTTATTTACACTGCCCTCTGCTGCCAAATGACATGACTGCCATGAACTGAGGATATTCATTTGGAAATAAATGCACCTAAATTTGCTTGTGTGGTTATTCAGATGTATGTGGGTTGTTGTGAATGTGTGTTTTATTTAGGATAGCTTAACTGACACTTGTAAGTGTTATTTAGGAATAATTTAGGAATTGTATAAAATATATTTGTTAAAATGCCCTTAATTCTTTAATTAAAAACAAACCGGGTCATATTAATATATCACTGGTCCTTGAGATATGGCACTGAAATTTAAATGTCCCACAATTTTTAAAATAGCAACATTTCTGCTTTTAATTAAATTAGAGATAATGACTAGAAAGTTCCAAACACAAATGTCGTATTTCATTTAATTGTTTCTTTATTTTTTTTAAATGTATGACATTGATACCGCCCCACCGTTCAACCATCTGCCCTCAGAGCATACATATTAAATATGGATTCAAAAACATAAATCTATGGGAAAAAATAATAATAATAATAAAAAAAATTTTTTAAAGGAACATTACTACTATAATATATTTTATAGGAATTGTTATTAGGTTTCTCCGCTGTTTCACTTTTGAACATTTAAAGTATCAGGAAAATTAAAGACAGTCTTCCTTCTGAAGGTTTGATTTAAATCATTTTAGATTTGTCGACTCAAAAATGTCTGTAAATGTTAGTTTTTTTAATGGCTACTGCATTTAATACATGTGAGATGTGCAAAGAAAAAACACAGTTCGTGAGAGATCTCACATTGACCCTTAAAAATCACTTTTATTATTATTTTAAATATATATAAAAGAGAACAAAATGGAAGAGAACTAAGAAGGATTCCTGTGGTTTTACTGGGGAGGCAGGATGGATTTGCTCTTGTCAGCCACAAACTTGAGGACGTCTTCAACATGGGTCTGGACCAAGCCGGCCAGGGGGCCGACCTGAGCCTGGACGGAGGCGGCCAGAGGCTTGATGTGGTCTTCAATGTTGCTGGAGAGGGGCTTCAGCTGCTCCTGGAGCTTCTCAACCATGGGCTGGAACTGGGCTCTGCTCTGCTCAAAGTAAGCGCTGCAACACAAACCAAGTTAATCAGCACTGCTCTTCTGCCTGAACAATTAGTTATATGAAGGACTTATATTCATACTAATCATTTCTTATTGCAGATCATAATTTGTTATTTGAATTAGAAGTAAATATTCACAATGATGCCATAGAAGAACCATTTTGGGTTCCCCAAAGAACCTTTCAGTGAACAGTTCTTAAAAGAACCTTTTCCTATTCTGAAGATCCTTTTTCCATGGAAAAAGGTTCCATAGATTTTAAAGTCCCTTCATGGAACCCATTGATGTCAATAAAGAACCTTTATTTTTTAAGAGTGTTATGATCAATGAAGACCAGCTGAGTACCAGTTGTGATCTTCACTAACATTGTTTAAGTTGCAGATTCATTGCACAAAGATGATGAAGCTCATGGACTTACTTGGCCTTGTTGGCCAGCTCAGGGCCCTCGACGTTCTTCAGCTTGTCCACGAGATCCTGGAAGTACTTGGCGATCTTCTCCAGCTCAGCAGGAGCGTCTCTCTTGACCAGAGAAGCTGACTCAGAGCCTGGAACACGAACAGAGATGTTTGATCAATGCAGTCTTACATCTTAAATGGCATTACTCTAGCTAAAGGAGGTGAAAGACTGTACGTTTCAGTAGGGCACATTGTTACGTTAAGTACTTTACAGAGTGAAGATAAAATACCCACAACACACATTGTTCTAGTTTCTGTCTGTGTTACTGTATTACATACACAAAATACCAAATATCTTGAGCGCATCAAAAGTTAACATGGGTTAAAGTCTCACCAATGGCCAGAACAACAAGAAGGATGGCGAGGAGGGAGAATTTCATGGTTGCAGGTTGGGTGAGATTTGCCTGAACAGAAAGCGACAATAATTCATGTACATTAAGAATCAACAGCAGAGTTTGACATGACCATTGCTATAATGTAGCTGTAATCTTACCTTGTATCCAGGGGTTCTTAGGCCTGATGTTGTGATGGTGAGTTCTCTAAGAATCCATGGGTTTTTATAGTCCCGGGATGCTGGGATTGCACCCGTTCAAAGGGTGACCTGTGCTGATGAAATCATCCATATACACTAAACCTTTAGGCTTTACCTGACACTGAAGTGATTTACTCAAAGTTCAATAGTAATCTGTGTAATCAGTCACCTGATGACTTCATCAGTTTTAAAGACAACACTGCAGAAGATCCTGAACTGTCCTCAGTGTGTTCAGAAATAAACCGTCTTATTTTTGTACACAGAAATTAGTTTTTGTTTTCTGTTTAAGAACTGAAAATACTGTTTTGGAATCTGATTTAAATAAATGTATGCCCAAAACTGCTTGTAAGGTGATTTTATCGACAGTGAGATGATGTGAATGTGTTGATATTTAGTTTTATTCATGAACTTCATCACAGCCTTAAACGTCATTATACCTCCAGGTTTTCTTTCGTTTATTGTATGAAACTGTCTCGTAACTGTCTTTGAGTCTGATTTTGCATGCATAAAATATTTTAATACAGTAAAATTAGGATGAAAACAGACTGTGTGACACTGGTAGCATGGTCTATGAAATGCTGTTTTGTTTTAATTATGTTTCATTGCTTTTATTCTTTGTCATTTGGGATTAGAATATATGAAAGTAAGATTAGACAAGGTAACTTAAAATGACCAAAAAAAAAAATCCTAATTACATTTGTTTTCTATTAAATAAGTTGCATTTAGGCTAACTAGCTTATTATAATTAGAACGTTTTCCTTGTTTTATATTGTAAATACTAAATGCATTTGAATAAGTTTAAATGCAATGATTTTACTAAATAGTTTGACAATGCTCTAATATGTGAACTGCAAAAACCTGTTTTTGAACTCAATTTAGAATCAGGAGGAACACCCAAATGTTGCAATGCGATTACTATAGTGTTCTGGATGGTTGCTTAGGCTACTTGTTATATGATCATATGATTTGAGATAGCCTATCATCTCTGTCTGTAGCACTAACGGTGTTGTATAATAAATGAAAAGAAAACAGATAGAATACAAAAAGATTAGAAAGCAAGTGTTCAGGTTTTTTAAAGAAAACAAGCAGCAAATGAATAGAGTGCAAGTCTAAAAGGGCCAGGTGTTTTTTTTTTTTGGAGAATAGAATTAGAATGGACAGTGCTAGAGTTAGAGGGTCAAATAAAGATGGAAGAGATGTGTTTTTAGCAGATTCTTGAAGATGGTTAAGGACTCAGCTGCTCGGACTGAGTTGGGCAGGTCATTCCACCAGGAGGGATCATTTAATTTAAAAGTCTGTAAAAGTGATTTTGTGCCTCTTTGGGATGGCACAATAAAGCGACGTTCACTTGCAGAACGCAAGCTTCTAGAGGGCACATAAGTCTGAAATAATGAATTTAGGTCAATTTTGTTGTCTGCTCGCTCGTGTCAACACCTCAAAAGGGCAAGCAATAATTATGATCGAAATCATACGTAATGGAAAAATATCAGCTGAGAAGTAAACTGTTTTTGGTGTTAAAGTAGGCTATTGAAGCCAGCTGATATGATTCTTATATATCTCTTACCATAGCTACTTAAAAATAACCTGCCTACTAGTTATGCAAAGGGTAGCCTACCTAATCAGTTACACCTTTCAGATTCAGATTAGACCAATTTTGTCCCTTATGAAAATTAACCATGGTTTTGTTACAGTAAAAGTGTAGTAACCGTGTGTGTGTGTGTGTGTGCGCGCGTTTTGTGACAAATGAGGACATACATTTGTATAATGACAAAGGTATGACAGGTATTACAAGAAGGTGACTTTTCAGGACATTACCCCATGTCCCCACTTTTCAAAACGCTTATAAATCACACAGAATGGAGTGTATTGAAAATTTGAAATAGCACAAAGTTTCCTGTAAGGGGTAGGTTTAGGGGTAGGGTTGGTGTAGGGCAATAGAATATACGGTCTGTACAGTATAAAAACCATTATGCCTATGGGATGTCCCCACTTTTCACAAAAACAAACCTGTGTGTGTGTGTGTGTTTTATTATTGTATTGATATAATGATATATGGTTAATTTGTGATTAACTATAGTAACTATAGAAAATGATGACCAGTTTTGAAGAAAAAAAATTATGTCTAACTTTTTAAGACTAGTCGAAGCAGTTTATGCAACCAGTCCCTTATCTTATTTGTTAACGAAATAATAAAACGTATCAAAGTATTAAACATGCTACCCTCAAATCATCACCCACTCTATATTTAAAAATTACAGCCTTACAAAAAATCCCTATTTTGTTTTACATTATTTCTCACAATAAGTGTTGGGAATTGGGTCATTTTCTAAAAAAAAATAAATACATTTTTAAATAAAGATTAAAAAGTGTTCAAATGTCATATTGTTCACAGACAATGTAAGACAAGTGAATAACCAGCTAGTACAGAGTGATCAGTTTTTAATCCTTTTTATTATTTTAAACATACCAGCATACATACAAAGAGACTGTGTCATAATGGAAAATAACTAAGGAATGGTTTTAGTGGGGAGGCAGGATGGCTTTAGTCTGGTCAGCCACAAACTTGAGGACGTCTTCAACATGGGTCTGGACCAAGCCGGCCAGGGGGGCGACCTGAGCCTGGACGGAGGCGGCCAGAGGCTTGATGTGGTCTTCAATGTTGCTGGAGAGGGGCTTCAGCTGCTCCTGGAGCTTCTCAACCATGGGCTGGAGCTGGGCTCTGCTCTGCTCAAAGTAAACGCTACAACACAAACCAAAGAGAATTCATAAAAAAAATCAATTCAAATGTATCATTGTGTTGATCATTTAAGTTCACAGTTGAGAAGAAGTTTCCACCACAGTGGATGACAGTAATGGACTTACTTGGCCTTGTTGGCCAGCTCAGTGCCCTCGATGTTCTTCAGGTTGTCCACAAGATCCTGGAAGTACTTGGCGATCTTCTCCAGCTCAGCAGGAGCGTCTCTCTTGACCAGAGAAGCTGACTCAGAGCCTGGAACATGACCAGAGATGTTTGATCAATGCAGTCTTGCATCTTTACTCTCAGCCACTCAAGCTAAATCAGGTGAAAGACTCTGTTATGTTAAGTAGTAAGTACTAATAAAATACCCAGCGCACACATTGTTATAGTTTGTTTATGTAACCCCTAAACTAACTCAGTTACCATACTACAAAACAAAATATCTTGAGAGCATCACATGTTAACATGGTGTAAAGTCTCACCAATGGCCAGAGCAACGACAAGGACGGCGATGAGGGAGAATTTCATGGTTGCAGGTCGAGCAAGCTTTTCCTGAACAGAAAGAGCAAATAATTAATTTCAGTTTCTGGTCATATAAATGTACATTAAGAATCAACAGCAGAGTTTGACATTACCATGCATATAATGTAGCTGTAATCTTACCTTGCTTCCAGGGGTTCTTAGAGCTGATGGTGTGTTCTCCAATGAGCCATGGGTTTATATAGTCTTGGGACAAGTTCAAAGGGTGACCTGTGCTGATGAAATCATCCACACACAACGAACCTTTAGGCTCTAACTGACACTGAAGTGACTGAATCAAAGTTCAGCAGTAATCTCTTTTACTCTTTGTGCTCAAATGATGCATTTTGTGATGTTTCAAATCCCCTCATGTGATTACTTTTATGCGAGGATATATTGAGGGAATATTAAATATATTAAAAGAATCATACCTAATTCATTAATGAAGCACATTTCAATATCTTTGTCTTTATGGTGCTTAAACTCTCAGAACACTGGAAAGGTAAATCTAGGTTATACTGTGTGTGACCCATACAACCTTACTAACAGTCTCAACAAGTCTTACTTAAGTGAATAGTTCTTTATTTATTTTACTAGATGTTCCTACTTTTAATAGTCCATGGAAACCTAATCCTATTAATCCTTCATAAATCTATGATGTAGAGTTTCATAAATTTCATAGACAAAATTGGTTTTCAAACTGGGGTCTGGGGACCATCAGAGGTCATAAAGAGTGCAGAGGGCCCATGGAAAAGTCAGTGAAGTTAGTGGGGGGAAAAAAGTGTAAATTAAGATAAATAAATCAACTTGATTCACTAAATAAATTTGGTTAATACATAAAACATTCAATTTAATTAATATACATACATAAATCTAAGAGTACAATAGTGAATAGAAAAAAAATGATGTAACGTAATAAAAACGAAATATTTTCCAAATATATTTGACACATTTATAGGTGTAAAAAAACTTGGTAAAAACATCAAACTGCCATGATAATTTTATGAGTTCCTTGGCCTCTAAAAGTTTGACATAGTAGGCTAAGTCGACTTTGAATGAAGAAAAGTAATGACAAACAATTAGGAGACATCAGATCACATGCTTTGACTTACACGTCCACACTGTCCAGCTCAGCTGTTATTCTATCACAGACTGATTGGGTTTATCTAAGACTGTGGAGTGCGGACAATATCTACAGTCAGGTATTTCTGGTTATCTTGTCTCCATTTGCCTAAAAAAGGGATTATTAGAGTACAACGTTAGAAACAAACACTGAACTTTACGCTCAGATGATGTTGGGCTTGCTTAAAGTAGATTTAGATTATCGTGAATTATGAACTTTATCATCAGTGTTGTATAAAATATGTTAAATCAGAATCAGAATCAGAATTAGCTTTATTTGCCAAGTTATTTGCCAAGGAATTTGTTGTGGTTTTTAGGAGCTCTTGGTACATACATAGGCCTACATACATACATACATTCAGACATACACACACACACACACACACACACACACATACACACATATATATATGGCATGAGAACGGAAAGAACAATTATATAAGACATAATACATAAAAAAAATTGATTAAGGAGAATGATAAACAGTTTCATTAATTCAATCTTTTTAGAATTGTGTCTAAATTGAAGTGACAGTAGCCTATCAGAGACTCACTAAATAAAAAAGACACCAAGGCATCTTTTTTTTTAGCTGTAGTAATTAATAAATAAAAGTTTCGATTAAAGTTTATTTGTGTTTTTTATGTTTAATTAATAAAATGTTTAATTCCTGCCCTATTTGTTCTTGTTTGTTATCTACAGGTACATCTAAAAAAATTAGAATATCATGAAAAAGGCCAATATATTTTTTCACTCATTTCAGAAAGTGAAACCCATATATTATATAGGTTCATTACACATAGAGTGAAATATTTCAAGCCTTTCTTTCTTGAAATGTTGATGATTATGGCTTACAGATAATGAAAACCTAAAATTCAGTGTCTCAGAAAATTTGAATATTGTGAAAAAGTTCAATATTGGAAAGTCATGGTGTCACACCCTAATCAGCTAATTACCTCAAAACACCTGCAAAGGTTTCCTGAGCCTTTAAATGGTCTCTCAGTCTGGGTCAGTAGGCTACACAATTATAGGGAAGACTGCTGACTTGACAGATGTCCAGAAGACAGTCATTGACACAAAAGTTCATTGCTAAAGAAGCTGGTTGTTCACAGAGTGCTGTATCCAAGCATATTCATAGAATGTTGAGTGGAAGGAAAAAGTGTGGTAGGAAAAGGTGCACCAGCAAGAATTTGGGGGAGCTTCACAAGGAGTGGACTGAGGCTGGTGTCAGCGCATCAAGAGCCACTACGCACAGACGAATCCTAGACATGGGCTATTTTTTATTGATCTTATGTAATATTCTAATTTTCTGAGACACTGAATTTTGGGTTTTCATCATCTGTAGGCCATGATCATAAACATTTCAAGAAATGAAGGCTTGAAATATTTCACTCTATGTGTAATGAATCTATATAATATATGGGTTTCACTTTCTGAAATGAGTGACAAAAAATATTGACCTTTTTCATGAAAATCTAATTTTTTTTAGATGTACCTGTATATTGGGTTGTGTAATTGTTTCAGCGACGCTACTGTCTCCTCCAAAACAACAGATGGCGGAGTACTCGAACTGTATGTGACGCACACAAGTCGAATAAGACGCAGCGTCGCATTGAGTGTTCTGCGCATGCTCGCAGCCACGTTCACTCACTCTGCTCACAATCAGGCGTTATGGCGGATGTACTGGACCTTCATGAAGCGGGAGGTGAAGACTTTCCTATGGACGAGGATGGCGACGGTACAGTGGCTGTTTATATTCAAACGGTGCACAGACAGTTTATTTATTTCATATAGCCAGGATTCTCCAGTTTATTAGTGTTGAATGTTTGAAATGCTCGTGTTTATATCCGGCGGGCCTAGTCCGATTAGCGCGCCTGCTAATAGTTAGCTAATTCAAACGAGTCGCGCGCTGTTGTGATAATGCTTTATTTTGTTGCCGTGCTTTGGTTGTAGCTTTAACACGTGTTACTTTTTTCATGTTTATCATGGCCAAACATAATTAAATAAATAAATATTGTGTACTCGGTAAGCACGCAGGCTCATTGCGTTTGTGTTTTAGTGCTTCATTTTTAAAGACAGTATTCTATTGCGGTGTTCTGTTTTAGTTCATTTTTATGTTCTCTTAAAGTTGTCTTTAAAAACGTTCGTTCAGTACTTTCGAATGCATGGTAAGAGTGATTATTTTCCTTTGTTGACTTTACAGAGAGCATTCACAAGTTAAAAGAGAAAGCCAAGAAGAGGAAGGGTCGTGGGTTTGGATCAGGTAAGTGACCAGCTCCGATCTTGTGTTTTGGCGTCTTAAAGGGGTCATACGATGCTTTTTTAAAAGATCATTATTTGGTGTAACAGAATATGTTGACATTCTTTAATGTAAAAAAAAACACATTCTTTTTCAAATACTGTACATTATTGTAGGTCCTCTATGCCCCGCCTCTCTCAAACGCTTCGTTTTCTACAAAGTCCCTCCTTCCGACAAGCGCAGTCTGCTCTGATTGGCCAGCTGACCCAGTGCATTGTGATTGGCCGGACACCGCAAGCACTCGTCGGAAATGTAACGCCCCTTACCATAATCGCGAGCTTCATCTTTCAAAATAAATGTAAAGACAGAGCTCGAAAGGGGAATAGAGGCTCCTGACAGACACAGTGATGAAGCTGGTATGTGTTTGCAGTACACAAGCCACGGTTAAGACGGCTGACTCCACTGTGATGTGACCCCGTCTCGCTCTCTCTCAAACACACGCACGCACAATGCGCAAAACTCCGCATTTGAACAGTCAATAGCAAATACTTAAACTAATAACAAAACAGTAGCTGATTCAGAAGCGCCAGATTGTCATAGCAAAGTCAGAATTACCTCCTCTCCTAGGTTCACGAAACGGTCGTCCATAAAATGCATTGCTGTTCTGTTGTAAGTAATCTTAAAGATTCCTAAATGCATCTACTTTCGGAAGACCAAATAAAGTGCTTTTGCTTTCTCCTAGAAACACACAGCGTCTCCCTGACATGCTGCTTCAACACTAACTGCGGTTACTGAAACCACGCCTTCTTTCTTTGAGTGAACATTTGGGTGGCATTATGCTAATATTTCCACATAGTGAGGTAGATATGTGGGGGCGTGTTAGAACGAGCCGTTTTAGGGGGGCGTGGCAGTGTCTTAACTTTGATAAAGAATATCTCTTTGGTTTTGAGACTTTAGTCTTTGTAACTTCAGGGATCTTATCTATGCACAATCAGCTTGTAACACTCCAAAGAGAAAGGAAAACTTGAAATCGCATCATATGACCCCTTTAATAAATCATGTGCTAATGTTGTTCGCTGCTTTATTTAACAGAGGAGGGAGCGAGATCTAGAGTCAGAGAGGACTATGACACTGTAGAACAGGATGGAGATGAGCCAGGGCCACAGAGATGTGAGTGAATCTAGCAGAACAACATAGCATCTGAACTCTCTCACTTGACCTCTGTGACCTCATGATGATAGAACTCAAGTGGCTGCGATTTGTTTTTTTTAAATATTTTTGGTGTCATTACAGCTGTTGAAGGATGGATTCTGTTTGTGACTGGTGTGCATGAAGAGGCGACCGAAGAGGATGTCCACGATAAGTTTGCAGAGTATGGCGAGATTAAAAACGTGCATTTAAATTTGGACAGAAGAACCGGTTACCTTAAGGTTGGTTGGCAGTTTTCCCCCCTCTTGTTCAGTGAAATGTCTGTAAATGAAAATTTGATATGTTGCACGTTTGCATAATTTTTTTTTTTTTTTTTGAAGGACCACTTGTCTGTATATGACAACAAAAAAACAGTAGTCAACATTTGAAGTGGATCAAAACCTTTCGTCAAAGTTGTCCTTAAACCACAAACCAAAATGAGTTCTTGTCTTAGGACAACATATAATACTCTTATGTGATCTTATGAATATTTTATACCTGAATGTGCTTGAGTTTGTCCACCAGATGGCAGTGTTTTAAACAACACAATCTCAAAAAGACCATGAGTTTAGTTGGTGATTCATATAATATTGATGCTTTCTTGTTTTTAAGCTTTCCAGTAATTAACTTAGACAATGTTTATAATGTTATTTTCCATGACGAGAGATTTCCTTTAGGTTAAGGTATGGTTGTAGCAGCTTTGCATGTGACTAGGGTTGCGCATCTTTAATATTTTGACTATTTAAGCACTTTCAGTAAACTTGAGCAGTGGGGAGGGAGAGAAAGCAACTTTAGTTTGTGCTATTTTATTATGTGCACATGTCAGATGAAGTTCTTTGGTCAATGTGTCTAATATGGAGTGTTATGTTAAAAAGTTAAACTAAGAAAAACTCAACTCCTGTGTCCTTTGTGCTCTGTTTAGCTGTTTTTGCTCATGTGAATTTGAATACTCAGATATTGTTTTGTGCACATCTGATTTCTGTCATCAAATTGTTTTCTATACATCATTGCCATTGAGAACCCCACTTTGGTAAATCAACAAATGTGTCCATGTTTTTGCCATCAGGCTTGTTTTCTCAGGTCAAGCTGACACATGTTAATGCATAAAATGTTTAGTTTGGCCTGTTTCAAGACAAAGAATGTGAAAGGCCGTTCTGGAACCAGGCAACCCAATGGAAAAACATCTCTTTTGTGGGCGTCGTGTTGTTTGAAACATTATCTTGGCAAATAATGAGACTTGTTTTTCATAGGGCTATGCACTGGTGGAGTACGAGACCTACAAAGAAGCCCAGGCAGCAATGGAAGGGCTGAATGGCCAGGACCTTATGGGGCAACCAATCAGCGTTGACTGGTGCTTTGTAAGAGGACCCCCTAAGAGTAAGAGGAGGTGAGTCAATTTCTGATCCTGTTAAACTGCATTTATATACTCGGACTGTTTCACTCGCTCACACAAACTTCATTTGTAGTGGATATCTGTCTTCTATTGAATTTGTTAATGATGCAGGCCGTAATACAACATGACTAATGGACCGCTGTGCTTTCCTCTAGGGGTGGAAGAAGACGCAGCAGGAGCCCTGACAGGCGGCGACGTTGATTTTCCAAGTTTTTGACTCCAGTGTCTGTTTCCCAGCAAGGGTGGCATTGTTTTTCAAGATAGTTCGGAGTAAGATTGGAGTGGCGTGTATCTCTTTAAATTGAGGCTTTTAGTGTTTTTGAGGGGGGGGGGGGGGGG
>NW_015505332.1:1955994-1975891 GCF_001515645.1 Sinocyclocheilus grahami
GTTGGGGGGGGGGGGGGAGTACTTAATTGTTAGTTAGTCACAACTTTCTGTAGGTCTTTTGTTAAAGAATGACAGAGGCTGCTGAAGCATACACGTGTTAAAGCTGTCAGTATTTCCACCAGTTTTATTTCCACTTTTTTTTTTTTTTTGTACAAAGTGGGAGTACACTTTAAAATGTATGTAGACATGTCATTCACTCTTTGAAACCTGTTATGAGTAGTGATTTGTGTATTTCCAATAAATTAATTTGGTTTGAGATCTTTGTTGGTTCCATGCTTTGCATTTGAGCCCGTTCTGTTTTTTACAATTAGTTTTACCAAGAATTTACAAGTTTACCAAAATGAATGCAGTACCAAAATAGTATAAATAAAAAAATAGCATCACCCAGAGGTCAAATGCCATGTGCAGCATTCATGAGTTTCTTTGAGATTAATTTTTTATGCATGCAAATTTTTGCAATGACTTTAATCAGTTGACTAATATTGACCACAAATAGTTTAATAATTTGATGTTATTCCATCTAACTGTTATGTTTTTGTATTTACTTACATTTTTCTTTTTTTACCAGTATTTTAAATAAAAAAAATAGGACATGAAATTACTTGGTTTAGATATTTGCATATTTAATTGCTAACTTTAAACTGAGTTTAAATGAATTATATAAATATTTGATATGCTTTTCTCTTATTTTTTCTGGAGTGTACACCACAGAGGAATGTCATATCTCTATTAGGAAATGTTTTTAGGCCAGTTTTCCACTGAAATGATAGGCGTTCATTTATCACAGAGGAAAAATAACTTCTGAGGTCATGCTGACAGAACGTGGAATTGGTCAGACGAGATGCTGATGGCATTTTTCCAGCATCAGCAATTTGCATCATGACTAAGACGGTCCCCCTGAAATAAAATTGTTCCTTACTGCTTTGTCACTCAAGTCCGATTTTCTTTCATAGGCTCTTCGAACCGATGCTCATCATGTACAATGTGGTTAACCAACCAGCGTGGAATACTGAGCTCCCACTCTCTCTTCACATTTGCCCTTTTCTGCCCACAGGCGGAGCTTAAAAGGAAACTCCTACCGCCATTGGCTCACGCATGTGCCTGTCAAACTCAACTCTCTCTCTGATTGGCCCAAACGGCCAGTTGAGTTTCCTTAGATGGGCGGATTTGTAGCGCCTTGGTTGACATTGTTGTTGTGGGAGTAAGAATGTACTTAGTCGTCAAGTCTTTTTAAGACAAGAAGCAAGACGTATTTTTGACATTTACACAAAGCTGAATAGCACATTACCCCCGGAGGAAGCGATTTTCTGCGAACGAAAGGCACAGAGTGGGAGGAAATGAGAGAGAAATTCCGCGAGGCCGCTCGAGGTAAGCGCGCAACTGCATTAGCTTTAGCTGCACGAGCCTGAAAACCCCTCACGAGCGTTTTGTAACGGAACCGGGTCGATTTTCATCAGCGGCTGAGTGTATGTGATAAAAGCAAAGTGTCCGTTATTTGCGCCATATCCACAGTTTGACGCCAGATTAGATGTTTTCTGTGGGAAAACTGTGTGAAAGTTTAGCGTTAATAAAGGAAAGTTGGCCGTTAGGTCATGTTTTAGGCTGGACACTCTGAGGGGGACGGAGGGCGAATGGTGGACCCTTCTTTAACTGCTGAAACTATATTAACTAACCGTCACAGATTGTAAAAGTTCATTACAAGTCGTATTAAACGCCCTCAATTGTATATGACAAGACTTGATCCTCAGTTTGTGGGCTAACGCAATATTTGTGCCCCAGCAACTTTGAGAGACACTGTCCGCTAGCCGAGCGGCTAACTAACTGGTCAAGCAATGACAGTCTGGAAGAAGGACAAATTGTGTGGCTTTGAAGCTTTAGATGAGTAAGAAGTGAAAATGAAGCTTTTGAAGCTACCATCTGGCAGCCTATGGTTGTGGACACTCCTTTCAGCCCACTGACCCTTCGTGCTTCACAGGTATTTGGTTGTCATATACAGTTATGTGTGTGTTATATACTACATATGCTGACCTGTGCATCATATTTGTTTGCCATTTGCTGTATGGACTGTAGCTTATGTTGTGTGCAGTGTGTCTCATACTGTTTCCTTGTGCATATTATATTCATTGTGTTATATGATGACCTGATCTATATCCTCCGTTATCTTCATATGCCAATTCAACTAAAGATCATAATCTTGCAAATAACAAATGTACTTAAATTAGAAGAAGATTACTAATATATATATATATATATGTATGTGTGTGTGTATGTTTAAGGTGCACTCAGTAATTTTTACAAATAAATATTAGTATTCAAGATTTATAATGTTGGTACACACACACACACACACACATATATATGTATGTATATATATATATATATATATATATATATAATTTCATTTTTGATAATTAAAGATTTACTCATGTAGAAGTAAATAGCAACCACTTCAGTCATCTAAAAAAATCTTATTTTATTCAACGTGGAACTGGTTGCCTGCTTATGGGCACTTCCATATCGACATCATGTCACGCTATTGATAAAATCTCTCAATTAGCAGACTAACACCGATGACAATAAACAGCAGGACATCAGTTGCTAAAATCAATAAAATAATTAATAAGAGTTTGCTAAACGCAAACAAAGTCATACTGATTGCATCTTTAACTGTATATTACAGCAACCACCCAAGGACAGGTGAAATGTTTTTGTTTTGTGATTGCGCCTATCTCAGTTGAACTGCAGTGTTTTTCAGTGACCCAAATCTGAATGTGAAATTGTAAGGAATATATGTTAATAATCAAAAAAAAAAAATTCCACAACTGTTCTCCTTCTTTTCTTCTGGTGGAATTTGACAGAGTTCTCAGAATGTGGGGCGCTCATTATTGAACCCCGCTTAAAATGAAAGCTGTGGGCACTTGCTGCCATGGTTTGAATCCCTACAATGTGTGGGTACGGTTACATTCAGCCCTGAATTATTCAGCTCTGTATTTACAAGCTCTTTTGTCAGCTTGTTGTTTAGTGAAGGCAGCCACCCCTAACATGCAAACAAAGTCTTGGGGTTTTAGACCATTTGGGCTTGTTTTTCTCTTGTGTGGACCTTGAAAATAATAGTAGCTAAGCCTTCGTAGTTTAAACACAGACCAACACATCAGCCTCATTATGATTTTGTATTTGTTTTTATTCTTGCGTAGTTGACAAATGAACATGGGCATTCACTTTTTTTTCAAAATGTTCTATGACAAATAATTTTTTAAAAAGTAGAAATATTTCATGCAGTTTCTAGATTAATATGAAGTCATGAAAGCTGCATGAACCATAATTATAATGCAATTCGAGAAATGCTGTTTGACGTAGTTTTATATGCAGTTTAGCATGTCACACCCCAGGACAGTTCACTAAGTGGTTATTTTACACTGGTTTATGTTTAAAGCAGAATGTTTTAACACCTACTGTTCTGTAGCTCTGCTAACTCAAAGTTGTCTGTTAGTCATGGTGAAGTTTATAGGCTTTTATTTTAATTCAGAGTGTTCAGACTAATGCCATAATTGTGTGTTGCTCTTGGGTTTACATCATAAACAGTTACAGAATAAATGGGCTGTTTTAGAGATGTTCTGCTGCTCTTTTCATTGTATAGTTTACGCAGAACCACAAAGACCTTGTGTAATACCCAGAAAAGTGTGTTGTTTTATGGTTTGCAGTAAACAGGTTGAAAGTTACATGATCTTAGAGCTGTTTTCCTCTGAGTCATACTCTATTTCCAGCACACCTGAAACTGAAGAACAAGAGTGACAAGAGTTGTGGACAAGAGTTTTTTTAAAGTTGGTCCAGTTTGCAGCAGTGTGCATGATTGCATGATCATCACTATTTAATAGTAATAATGATACCTGTAAGGTAACCATACGTCCTCTTTTTCCTGGACATGTCCTGTCTAGGACTTTTAAGTTGCCTAAAATGTTCACGTTTTGGCTTTGTTTTCCTTTTCCTTCCTACATGCTGATGACAATGAATGAAAAGGAGTTTGACAAATAGCGTGCAGGCATTGTGCATAACTGACCAATCGTGGCATGTGAGAATATTTGATGTGTTTCAGACACCTGAAAACCAATGCTTATATTTAGAGCTTCACATCAGTCTGTTTATGTGTAATTCCTTGTTTTGTTTATTTATTTTTGAGATCTAATTGTGAGCTGGGTGTCAGGTAAGAACCTGCAGGTGCTACTTGTTAATTATGAAAATTTAAGAGGTGTCCCCTCACCAGTGGGCCTGTGAACAGCTGGTGAATGAGAGCAGGTGGGGCAGAGACTTCATATCACTTACAGTGTTAGCACTGAGCCAAAATGCTCCCACAACAATCATCTGCCCTGATAAACACGGGCACCATATTCAATTTATATGAGACCCTCAGCTTTAGACTTCTTGCTTCTTTATATATAGATGAACTATATGTTTTCATTTGATATGCGCCAACATGCACCATCAGCATTGTGCCCTTGAACGAAGCACTAGATTGAGCAGTTTGCTCCAGGTGAATTGACCCTGGATAAAAGTGACTGACTGCTCACATTATGTCTAGTCAAAGAGCATTGTCTCTAACTTGTCTAAAAGCTGTAGCTTTAAAATGCACGTTGTTTCTTCTACAACACGGAGCTTCCTAGGAACTAACTGTTCTCTTGGTTTCTCCAAAAGGCCATGTGACGACAGCCAGTGCCCACGGTTTGATTCATTACTCTGGAGAGTCCCGCTAGCAGCATACCTCGCTGCCCCAGACCTATGCGTCAACTTCACAGCGTTCCTTAACAAACCGCTATTTTTCAGAGCACCACAGATTATACTGTGCAACAAAAGCAGAACTAAACAGTGGCCAGTGAGTCAAATAAACAACATCAGCCATGTAACCGTCAGTTTACCCAAGCCACCAGCACCGTGACTGGTGTGAAAGTGTGCTGATCACATGGCTCATTCTTCATGCCCTGAACATCAGTCTCGATCCAGAGCAGCCGTAATCCTATCCCAGAAAAGCTCTAGAGTAGTCTTTCGCCTTGGATGACATCACAGGGATTGACATAAAGGTGCCTGGCTGTCGAGTTTGCAGCACGTGGGGATTCACATGAGCAGTAGCTGCCTTAGGCTGTGGATAATTCATGTTGAGCTGTCTATAGTTTGTTGTGTGGTCCAAATGTCCTCCTTGATAATACATTTGTTTGCTATGGAAGAAATATTTTTACATTCTTATTTGAACAACAAAGCAGTTAAGCTTGACTTGCTTAAACGTTTTGTACAGATACGTTTCATTGAGTTTACTTAAAGGTAGGCCTGGGTGATAAAACGGTATCGATATTTATCGACGGTACACCTTCTTCGATAACGATAGAAAAAATTTTCGATATGGCGCACGATATAGGCACGAGCTATGAGTGACGCAGACAGCACACAAACACATGCTGAAATGAGTGCTGTGCCTGCCTGTGATGAGGAGATTGTGAATAGAGAATGAATATTAGTCAAATTTAAAATAAACGTTTGCATTTGAATGTTAGGTGTGCGTCAGGGAGCGGCATCAGTGGCGCATGAGATGCGGTGATAATGATGTAAATGACGTTGTTGCATTTTAATGTTTTGTTAGTCTAGCCCACGAGATGCGCCGCTGCATCTCAAATATTAGAGAAATACAGTAGCTCAATGCGGAGAAGATCTTGATTAGGTTCAAACCGAAACCTAGCCATTCACATAGACCGCATATTCAGCGCATTTATTAGACGGACAAGTACGACTGCTGCACTCGGGTCTCACACAAGAGATGTATAGAAAGTCATGCAAAGTTAAAACAGTTTAAACTTTTAGAAAACACGTCACCAATTTGTGGAGGTTTATTCCTTTTCACTGCGTCTCATATGTTTTTAAATGCAATCTGTGTGAATGGCGCTTCGGCTCTTTGGATTAAGCAATGCATAAATACATGATACTGTTTTGTTCATAATTGTTAATGCAATTTACGAAATTATATTTGATTTTTATGAGTTAATTGAGACATAATGCATGGTTTTTATAGACAGTTATTTCCTTGAGTTGACCATTTAAATGCGCTATTATTTTGCTCATTGTGCCCTCCTCTGGCCTTGGGAGACAAGACAAAAGTTTCCTTAAAACCTATTTAATCTGCATATAAAACATTAGAAATTAGATATTTGTTTAATTTTTATTTTGTTTGATTGTTAAAAAAAAAAGATTTGTTGTTTGGCTTAATAAATTGGGTTAATTTAAAAATACAGTGGTTGAATAAAAAAATTCTATTGCTCTTTGTTTTAAAAAAGGTACTAAAAAATGTCAATAATTATCGATACCGAACGACATGAAACATTATATCGTTGATACATTTTTTTAGCTATATTGCCCAGCCCTAAAGGGGTCATAGGAGGCTACATGCACTTTTACAAGTTGTTTGAACTGAAATGTGTGTTGACAGTGTGTGTGTACAAAACCACCCTATAATGATAAAAATCCACCCAGTGGTTTTTTTTAATCTACTAAAATCTTTACCCCTTTCTCAAATCGAGCCGATCTCAGATGCCTGTCTGTGTGACATCACAAAAACAGGCCCCTCCCACGATAGTTTGATTGGTAGTAGCGTTTCAGCACAGACTGGACTGGCGTCTTACCTTAGACCTGCCCTGAGTGAGCTGTCATCAGTCTGCCATTGTTTCACCGCCGGAGCAGATGTAGACAAGAATGACTTCTAAGCGATTGAGGTGTTCTGTTGTTGATGTAATAATGAACATAGCAGTCGTCATTTATTCCCGACATCTGAGCTGCTGAAGACGCAGTGGATTACGTTTGTTTTTGAAGGGAATGCACCCCCGATCTACCTAAATGCGTCTATGTTCGAGCAAATCATTCGTGTTCCAGCTTCACCTACAGAAGAAGCGAGAATAAGGTTTTTTTTTATTAATCTTTGCAAATCACCTTTCCTAATAATGTGCTAATTAGCAAGTTTCACGATGAATTCAGCTGAAGTAAACAGTTCCTCCGAGAGCGGCTCGGAAGAGAGGGGCGGTGTCAGCAGAACTCATTAACATTTAAAGGAAAATGCTACAAAACGGCTTGCTCTGAAAAGAGCTGTTTTTGACAGGGTAAAAAAGGTGTTTTTTACACTACCATTGAGAAATTTTAACCAAACTATGTTACAGACTTTTCATTAAAGGGGTCATATGATGCGATTTCAAGTTTTCCTTTCTCTTTGGAGTGTTACAAGCTCTTGGTGCATTAAGAAGATCTGTAAAGTTGCAAAGACTAAAGTCTCAAATCCAAAGAGATATTCTTTATAAAAGTTAAGAGTCAACCACGCCTACCTAAAATACCTCGTTCTAACACGCCCCAACGTTAGATAAAATCTCTTTAAATACATGTGCCTTTTAAAAATGATGTGTAAATCAAAACACAAACCACACCCTGCCACATTAATGTGGATTGCATAACAGCATCAGTGTAAATGCAACAACTCATTAATCATTCAAGCAACAATAGCATCCTTTGTAGGAGCCGCAGCTAGTTTCCCATGGCACAGTGAGCATTGCACATTTTTCAAATGACAGAAGCTGCCCGACATGATCGTGCGCTTCTGACTATTCTTGCTCAGACGGCTGGTTTTCTAAGGCGTGTTTGTTAAATTCAAATACATAAATGTTACACAGTCAGATGTGGATTAAAGAGGGGAAACCCAAACCATGTACACAGTACAGTATGACTTGTCGTCCAAACATTGTTTAGTTTGGGTTGGCAAACTCCCCTGCACTGTGAAAACTTTGGAGGATTGTTTGCCAGGGTCAATGAAAACATAACTGTCGTTATCTTGTATTTTTATCTCTTATTTTTTGCAGCACAGTAGTAGTCGTAGCCATGAAGCAGAATTGCCATTGTGCTACCAAGATGGCTGGCTCAGTTGGATTTTTTTTCTGCATTTTCGTCACTGATTTTTAGTTAAAAATCTGTGGCAGAATGGGTTTTAATGGAATAAATGGAGTACTGCACTCTTATTGGTAGCTTGAAAGAATCTGTTAAGGCAGATGTTATCTTTTAGTATTTGTATTGTAAGATATAAGTAGACTTTAGCAAACTCTGATTATTTTCCATACAAACTCTTTAAGCTTTTTAAAAGGCACTGCGCTCTGTAGATGTTCTAGCTCAGCATATGTTACTAACGTACAGTACACACTGTTTCCAGTGCCTGTCCTGAACTCCGTAACCCTTCAGAGATAAAAACAAGTTGACTGTGACATCATTCTCTTATCTTAATTATTTACTGTATTCCTTGGTAGACCGTAGCTGAAATAGAGTATGACATAATTTACTGTGAGCTCGACTCACTGTAAAAAAAAAAAAAAAACTTCTCAGTCATATCAATGAAGTGCATTGTGTTCCATGGTATTCATAGCGTGGGGGTTTGCCAGATTTCTTGCCCTCCTGTTTCCTTTCTCACTGCTGTCTGTTTTGCAGACTTGACTTTGTACTTTGTGTTGCTTTTTTTGGACTGTGATTATATATATATATATATATATATATATATATATATATATATATATGTCTCTTTAATCTAAATGATACCATTTATCTTGTAAGATACCAAAATATCAGTCAATCTGTCACATTCAAATATGCTAATATATGCAAATAAAATTATGAGGACTATGATGCAATAACAATGCAAATCATAATCAAATATTTCAATCTTTTTTTTTTTAAATTAAGATTTGTAATTGATTCTTGTTTTTCAAGGCAAAATGAACCTATATGTAGGCTACGTACATTTATGTATGCTATATTTGAACCCTAAACAGCATGGAAATGAGAAGAGTGCAGAGTTTGCCCATATTAATTTTACACAAGTGAGAGTTCAGAGAAAATGTCAGTCGCCTTCCACCACTGAGCTCTGGTCGGTTTTAAGGATTGTACAACTGACTCTGGCTGCATAACGTTTTCTCAGACAATATAAACAATAATCATGTTTCGAATCAGAACCAGCTGTACCCAACTCATAATTGAAAAATGCCGATTCTTTTCAATAATGACTCCATCAAATGTTGTCAATTTTGAAACTTTATTATTTTAACTGTTTGACAACAATTTTGAAATGTCAATTTGCTCACTCGTTTCATTCACTTCTTGAAGTGGTCTCAGTGGCGTAAGTTTCTTTAAATTACAAAATTATAAAATTAAAAATAGGCCTATTTTTATGTAAAATTATTAGTTAAACTAATTGTAAAAATAAATATACTATTCAAGCAGTTTTATAACAGTAGAGCCATGCCAGCCATGTCATGTCATGGCAACCATATACACTGCTCACTGATTCCCTTTACAACAGTCCCTCACGAAAAGCCACCAACATTTCACTATAATAAAATGGTTAGTGGCGTAACTGGGAAACTTTATATGTCTTTAATGTATCTCATATATAGTATATGTATCAGTAAAGTGGTGTTCACACAGGTAGTGGCTACCATACAAAAACCTTCCTTGGTCAGATTACTGAACATCTTCGGTGCAAATGTAGGTGCTGAAAATCTAACAAAAACAATGATTATGACACTCAATATATATGGCTATTTTTAGTAGTCAAGAACAGGCTTTTCTAAACTTGGCGCTTTGCTGATAAGAGCTTGAACTAGAGATGCACCAATTGCAATTTTCTTGGCCGATTTATTTGTTAGTGTGATCTGCCGATACCGATTTTTGCCGATTCCGATTTTCTTTCTAAGAACTATAATTGACCACATAATATACAAACAAAAATCTACTTTTCTTCAACGCAAAGTTTTGTTTTCATAAAAAAACAAGTAAAAAGTCAGTAATAAAATAAGAACACAAAAAAATTGCAAACAACAGCACAAATAAATGCAATAGAATAAAGAGAGCTATGAAACTAAGTTTTTCAGGTTAAGTAAGTTTTTATTCAGGTAAGAAATTCTACAGAAATTAAAGTAATCAAATGTAAAATAACACATTCAGTGTTATTTTATTTGACATTTTATTACTTTCATTTCTGTAGTCTTCATTGTAAAAATTTTAATACAGATTAATGCTTACCATTAAAGTTATAAAACGTATTCAGTCAAGAGCAGAAAGGGATTTTCTTTGTCTTTTGTTCTTTGATTAACATGACAGACAGCAGTAGGAATATTGGACTGCGGTCCCTTTAAGAGTTTATCCACAGACCCAATATAGGGCCTGTTTACTGGTCATTTCATACGTTTTCGCTGATCGGATTTTTATCTGATTTGTTGAAATGTTTCCATTTACACTTGGCCACATAAATGTGTCGTCGCAAAACGGATATAAATCCGATCTTCAATTCCCGAACTATATTTAAATTTAACGGAGTTCATGTCAACGAAATCAAAAGATAAGTGCTGCATTTTATTAATTATCCGCTCATTTCAAGATCAAAGACCGCAATAGGAGAGCATGCGGCATCAGCACTGGAAAGATACGTTTGTCTTAATACTTTTAATGAAGATGATTGTGTTGACCGTCTGCGTCTTACTTTCAGTTTCATTCGCGGCAGTTTACGCGTCGGCTTGCTGAAGAGATACTCAGCTACTCGTCCGCAGCGATGCGTGTTGCATTAGCGCAGTCTGACTAATGTCATATAGCCTATAACACGCTCACACGTTTATTCTTTTTTCATTTTGGGAGGAGTAAAATTTACATATGTGGTTTCAACAACCAGATGCATTAACACTCGTCGAGTTCCGTCTGGAATGCGGCCCAGACCACCTCCTGAAGTGGTTTGAGTGATCAGATTTACCGTATTGACCCGAATATAAGACGATGTTTTTTTTTTTCTTCTTAGAAATACGTAATGCGTGTTGTAAAGATCACGAGTAAAAACAAAAGAGAAAGAAAACCTTACAGCTGCATGAGTCGTGACTGTCACGTTAGCCTGATGGGACCAAACTCTCTTTGTGATTTTAAAAACGTAAGTCAGTACCCAGATTTGAAGACTACAGTAAGATTTAACTTCTGCTGTTAATAAGATTTTGGTAGGCTACTATTAGATGGATAGCCTAAATGTCCTAATTCAGATGGGCTACCTGTTTTTTGTTATTTTTATGGTATATCAAAAAGTGTATATTTTTTAAATGTGATTGTTGGTACATTTACCAGTTTTTACTAGGGATGCACCGATATGAAAATTTTGGCCGATACCGATAATCCTTTATTTCTGAAAGCCGATAACCGATATGTTGGCCGATAAATCTATATCCAAATTTTTATATACTTTTTGAGAGCCTGATTACAAAAAAGGTCTCATCATTAAAAACCACATCCCGAAACACTTCAACATAAGCAGCCTAGTTTGAACGGTGTATGTTTTACAAATAATTTTACTCTCCCATTACCAAATTTAGTCGTCAAAAAAGTCTTACAAATAAAATAATGCATAAATAATGCAAACAAGTCATTGGACATCATTACACGTGTAAAGAATCAAAATGAATGCGCCATAGATCAATAAAACGGAATAGCCTCTGCACGGACAATAATTAAATGATTTTAATTACTAAACCATATTGCTGATGAAAATAATAATAGAAAAATACAAGTGGTTGTTATTATTAATAATCAGCGCATGCTGAAGCTTCAGCGCATGCTGAAGCTGAAGAGCTGAATGAATACGGTAAACTGAAGCGTTTTGCTGGCAGCTTATTTAATTCAAGGAAATGCATCCTGAGATTAATATTAATACAACATAAACATAATATTACAACTTATATATGTACAAAATGACGCAGTTATGGCGTGCTATAGTCAGAATGTGTGATCCTGTTATGGATGCGCCAAAAGGTACATCTGGAAAAAGGGGGGTCGTCTTATATTCGGACCAATACGGTATATCCGTCTCAGAGGGCATTTACACCTGGTCTTTTCACGATTGGATAGCTATCTGATCAGAAAAAAATGCATGAAGTGACCAGGTGTAAACAGGCCCATGTAACACAGCTATTTAAAGGGGTCCTATTATGCTTTTTCACTTTTAAATTTTAGTCAGTGTGTAGTGTGTATGTTTGGGCATAAAAAAGATCTAGAAAGTTACAGATCTCAAAGTCCACTCCAAAGGGAGATATTTAGTTTTTTAAAAATGCATTTTCAAGAACTACAGCAAACGACTCGTTTGGACTACAGCGTTTGGTTTCCGGGCTTTGTGATATCACAAAGCGGCTCATTAGATTTTCATTACAAAGAATTCCCGCCTACAGAAATTAGAATGGTTGGGGGGAGACGTGCAAAACATGCAGAGCGGGGGTACGCGAGGACTGGGATTGAGAACCGCTGGTCTAGAACAATTCTTACAAGTATAACACGACGTAGCTGGGCGCCACGGAGAGACGCCGAACGGCACCGCCGGTGTGCCTACACTCATAGAAAATAATGTGTTCGAATTTTAAAGCCGTGGCGTGACGCTGCGCTGCTTGTCCGGTGTGCGACAGCCTGAAACGCGTTTTTTTTAATTTTTTGTTTTTTTTCCACTTCTGAAAGCGGATGATGTCAGGAAACAGTGGTTGCAATTTACTTTTTAACTCTGTTCCTGAGCATTATAACCCCAATTTGCTATTGTGTGCTGCGCATTTTACTGAGGACAGCTTCCACATCACGAGTGAGAAGTGCCGGATTCCCAAAAGCTTTTGTTGAAAGACGGAGCAGGGGGCGTGGCAGTACTGAAACACTGTCTATGCTGTTCGCCAATCAACGCACTGGGACAGCTAACCAATCACAACACATTTTGTTTTTTTCGGAAGGCAGACCTTCATCAAAGCCGGAACTAATCGAGCCGTTTGTGCCAGGATGGGGAGAAAGTTATTTTAATAATGTAAATTATGTGAAAAATAATGCATTTTCGAACCACCAAGCATGAGAGCATGTTCTAGTACATCCCCAAAACAAAATCAAGACTTTGTAAAAGAGCATAATAGGACCCCTTTAATGTTCCAAAACGCATTTTGACATAATTTTGTATGTATTTGAACGTTTTGGCGCAGTTAGCCACTAATTTTGGTATTTGTGGCTCACAAGCTGTTTGAGACTGAGCGCGGCTTGTGCACTCCACTAATATAGATCAGAGCGGTTGGGATAAGCTCTAAACCAGCGGGAATGACTAAAATAATGCACAATACAAGCACTATTTAACCGGAGCGAATGAGACGTGTGTGAGAGAGAAGGGGTCGTCGGAGAGAAGACAGTGAGAATGCCCGGCTGATGTTATTGCCTGTGCCGCTGGTAACAAAACGGATTGGCTCGAAATCAGAAAGAAGTAAGACTGACCGACCGATCACCGATCCGGGCCGATCATGAGGAAAATCGGCCAATTCCGATCCCTGGCCGATCGATCGATGCATCTCTATAAAAAACCCAGAGTTAGCCACTAATTTTGGTATTTGTGGCTCACAAGCTGTTTGAGACTGAGCGTGGCTTGTGCGCTCCACTAATATTGATCAGTTCTAGTGCGTGCGCTTTTGGTGTAAGTGCGAAACCTGCGGGAATGTCTAAAATAATGCGCAATACAAGCATTTAACCGGCGCGAATGAGACGTGTGTGTGTGTGTGTGAGAGAAGGGGTCGTCGGAGAGATGAGAGTGAGAATGCGCGGCTGACGTTATTGCCTGTGCCGCTGGTAACAAAACGGATCGGCACGGAATCGGAAAGAAGTGAGACTGATCGGCCGATCACCGATCTGGGCCGATCATGAGGAAAATCAGCTGATTCCGATCCCTGGCCGATCGATCGTTGCATCGCTAGCTTGAACGTGCGTTGGAAGCTCTAGTCCCACAGAGTGCTCCAAAGATGTTTGTTACATTTACATTTGCAAGACGTCTCTCTCATCAGAATTTTGACCCATTTCCCAATATTAGAATTTACATTAAAATAGTTTAGTCATCAACGTTTTGCCACACCTGCCAATGACAAGTGATTGATTAGATGGTTTCCTTTTTCCTGGTCAATAAGTCTTTTATTTATTATTTATATTTGTTTAATTATATTTACTAATCTACTTTATTTATTTATTTAGTCTGTCAGGGAATAATATGAACTTAAAGTGAGGATGGACAAGGCAAGATAAGGTAAAGCTTGACCTCTCTGCACTGTAAAACTTCTTGATAGTACAAAAACAAATTACTGTTAAGACCAGAGAAGGGAGGTGACAGAACATAGCAGCACAAGGCCTATGTATTCTCTTCAAAAATGATTTATTTTGTCCCTCTTTATGACCAGGAAATGGCTAACTCAATTGAACATATTGGTTAAGAGTCACAGGGGACTGCATTTGGACTGTTTAGCACATTTGCTTAACTGCAAATGGACAAATTAACAGTGACTCCATGCTCTGGCTAAACAGTTGGTTTGCTTTGCACTAATGACTTTTTAATGAGGGCCGGACAGGATGCTAAAGAGCATATATCTGTGGTGCAGTCCTTGAATCTCCCGAGAGTGTACACCTCCCCACCCAACCCCCTGAGACGGCCTTTGATTTCAGGCCTCAGTGTCTCATTTTTGCACGGCCTGTTTTGGTGCAGTAGTGAGAGGGTACATACTGGGTTTTGAGAGCAAACCGGCTCTATCTCCTCTTCGCCACATCACAGAGCCCTAGCAGTGATGTTACATAATAATACTACGCATCCCATGCCTAAATGGATTACGCCAGAACCAAGTTTGCTTGGCTCATCAGATCTTACAAGACTTCATTAGACTTTGTTTGATTCATGCATTGACAATAATTAATTTTGCTCATGAAATTATACTTAATGCACTGCTGTAATTTGTATGCACAAGAATGTGCATTTTATTAGCAAGAAAACATTTTATTTGGGCCATGGCTGTCTAATTTTCTTTTAATGTATTATTTTTGTTTCTTCCAATTTTGCTAATAGGGCAGAATCTTTAAACTTCAAATATGTTCCCGTTGGCTGTGATTTTGTTGCTTCTCTCAGCATTCAGTGAGAACAGAAAAATTACTTGACACTCAAATGGTCGTGTCGCACCTGGTCAGGACATGGTGTGAGAGTGACAAGCATGAGTCAAGTTGTGATTGACAAGCAGCCTCTCCTGCTTTCAATCTCAGCAGTGTTGGTTGCTTGATACCAGTTGGGCTCATTAATGCAGCTCTAAAACCACGGGGATCATTCATCCCATTACCCTTCATCAGTGATTTCTGATACATCTGTCGAGGAGGTCTGCTCCAAACCTCAGAAATAATTTCAAAGTTTCTTCTCAAAGTATTGTATTTATAATCAGATCATGATTGGCTGGCCTTCTTAGTTTAGGTTTTGTGTTTTGTCTGACATTACTAATTTGGATTATGAGCAGCAGATGGCTGGTTAGTGTTTTATTAGGGCTGGGTAAAAAATCTCGATATCTCTGTATTAATCGATTCTCATTTTTACGGAACGATATCGATTCTTAAATCCCAAGAATCGATTAGTCTAGCCGGTTTTCAGTTAATGGACTGAACGTTGAAGGGCACTTCCCATCCAATATATCACAATAAGCATTGTGCTTTGGTACTTTTAATATGAAACAAAGTCTCAGATTTCAAATTCTGTACATTGTATTGCAATATTTAAACAATAAATGCCGTTTTGGTGCTGTTTAATGTGGAGTGACAGATCGCTGTAGCGCCTCAGTTCAGCAGACCCGCGTAGCGCACGTGAACTAGTAATCTTCTCCACATTAATGCCAGCTTCAGCACAAAATGAACGACTAAACATCCGAAGGTAAGTTAAAAGAAAAGAGTACAACTTTATAATCCGTATTCTGTCATGTGCTTCACAATCAGTGCTTCAGCCGCGCAAAGATGTCAATATAACATCTTGTAAACAATGTCACGTAATGTCACATTTACCTCAGGTAAACATACCATAAACTCATTAGTCTGATGAAAAATAAACTGTAGAGAGGGGCATTTTGCTAAATATATGCAGCATATAACATTCATTATAAAATTTACTGTTCTTCAATGTTTAATTTGTTTGAATAAATCCAAATCCGTTTTTGATGTTTATATTTCAAAAAAACAAATTGAAGTACAAATATTATTATGTAATTGTAACTTTATTATTTTAAAAACTTAATTAAGTGTAATTTTAACAAATCAGTCAACTTTAACCTTCAATATTATAGTAATGTAGCACCAACTGACTCATGTATATTTTACAGCATTAGTTGAGAGATTTTTTTTCCTTGAGAAAATTTGGCATGTACTGTACTAGGGCTGTCAAAAAAATTGGAATTTCGAATATTCGTAGAATAAAATAAAAATCTACATTTGATTGCAAAAACGCATTCGAATTTAAGGTCAGCGTCAGCCGTCATGCAGCCTTATCAGTGGCGCACGAGATGACGGTGTATGTGTCATTGATTCCATTTGAATGCTTTTGTTAGCCTATCCAGTTGAACCTACTAGATGCGGCGCTGCTACGTTGTTCATTCATATATTGTGGAAAAGAGAGCATCAGTGTGGAGAAGATGTTGTTTACGTCAAAACTGAAACCAAGCCGTTCACACAGAATGCATATTTATCACATTTTCTAGAGGGACATCTATCAGCGTTGCACTCGCGTCTCGCAGAGAGCGGCATATTTAGAAAGCCATGTAAAATTAATGCAAGTTCAACTTTTAAAAAACTTGTCTAAAGACGTTATGGCGGTTTTTCCAAGCGGCAACCTCCCGCTCTCTCTCGTGAAGCCATCACGGAAGTGACTTAAACTGTAATTCGTCAACTGGCCACGTTGCTGGCTGCAAAAGGGAGTCAATCCCATAGACTCCCCATGTTAAAATGCCCAACTTTACAGCAGAAAAAACATGTTTACAGCCTGGTTCAAAAAATGATTTTGGTCTATATAGCTAATTTTGTCCTTTATGGCAACTGTGAGGGGGTGAATTTTTTTATAACTCATCCGTTTAAATTATATTAAGCCTTAAAGTTCTGCATAATTAAGGGCGCGGCCACTTGAGTAACAGGTGGATTGCCACTGCTGTCACCACCGTCGAGCTAGGTGGGCGTGGCTTCAGCAACCAGCTCCCGCCTCTTTGCCCATTTTCGATTATCCGGGAGTGACGCGCGGTGACATTTACATTTAGTCATTTTGCCAACGCTTTTATCCAAAGCGAGTTACAATTGGGGAACTCGGTGAGTGGAAGTAGGCGGGTGCTGAGCCTGTGGCTGTTCTATATGCACGCATCAATGTTTTGAACTTGATGCGAGCCTCAACCGGCAGCCAGTGCAGGGAGATAAAGAGAGGTGTAACATGGGCTCTTTTGGGCTCATTGAAGACCAGTCGTGTCGCTGCATTCTGAATCATTTGTAGAGGTTTGATTGTACTTGATGGAAGTCCAGCCAGAAGAGCGTTGCAGTAGTCCAGCCTAGAGATGACAAGGGCCTGGACAATAAGTTGTGCAGCATGCTCCGTTAGAAAGGGCCTGATCTTTCTGATGTTGTGCAATGCAGACCTGCAAGATCGGGCAGTCTTTGCAATGTGGTCTTTGAAGGTCAGCTGGTCATCGAAGATTACACCAAGATTTCTGACCGAAGTCGATGGGGTAATTGTAGAAGAACCTAGCTGGATGGGGAAATCATGCTGTAGAGTTGGAGTGGCAGGGAAGACAAGAAGCTCAGTCTTTGCCAGGTTGAGCTGTAGGCAATGTTCTTTCATCCATGCCGAGATGTCCACCAGGCAGCCTGAGATCCGTGCAGCTATCGTTGAATCATCTGGTTGAAATGAGAGATAGACCTGTGTGTCATCAGCATAGCAATGGTAGGAGAAGCCATGTGCCTGTATGATGGGACCCAGTGATGTTGTGTATATGGAGAAGATACACTTGATGCGCTGCCAAGATGGCGACGGCCGGCTCCGCCTACTTTAGGCTTCAAAAACGCTCTTCGGAAACCTACAGGTGACGTCACGGACACTACGTCCATGTTTTTATACAGTCTATTGGTTTTTCCCCATCCCACTGTATCTCATGTTTTTAAATGAAGAAAGTAGCCTACTCTTTGTGATTGGTTTTCGGTCCTTTGTATTAAACTATACGTACATGCATGGTGCTGTTTTTTTTCTAATTGTTTAAGCAACTTTATTAATTTATGGTTTATAAACATTATTTTAAACATTATGCACTTTTTTCCAAAGATAGCCGTGTTATTTTATTAAACTTTGAAGAAACGTGCATAATATTTTGCTCGATGCATCCTCTTGTAGCCTCAGGAGAAAAGCCAAAAGCTTTTTCCCCCCTAACTGAAATTATGCCTTTTAAATTGAAGTTTTTCAGTCATTTTGACAGCCCTATACTGTACCTGATATATATCCAAAATAATCGATATTGAATCGAATCGAATTGCAAGCTTGTGAATGAGAATCAAATCGAATCGTGAAATTTGTGTCAAAACCCAGCCCTATGTTTTATCTTGCTCATTTATGCTGGTGTTTCACTATTGAGTTAGGTCATTAGCTCTACATGAGCAGACACCACCTGAAGAGAAACAGCGTCTATAACATATTCAAACAAACCTCTTTATTTGCTGACTCTTGTGTCATTAACTAAAATAGTTAAATTTTGTAATACACAGAGGAAAATTTGGTGTAGAATTTACTATGAAACTATTTTAACTCAGAAATTGCTAGTTTCACAAATAATTACAAAGAAACATCAAGTAATACATTGAACTAAACATTGAATTTTAAAGTAAAGACTGAAATAGTATTTTCTTGTAAAACAAACTCCCAAATTCTTTGTTTTATTTACTTTAAAAATCTTTTTTGCATTGTCTAATGTGTTGACACACTTCTATATTCAGAGCAAATTTACTCTAACGTTTTAACAGAGTATTAGTTTCCTCCTCCTTTCTTTCCTCCTCTGTTAAATTTACAGATTTTTGTGAATTGAGTAAATATGGTGAAAAATAAGTGTTCATTCAGTTTATTTGCATTATATCTGTCATTGCACCTGCAGCTATTATTCTAATTTCATGTATTCTCATGTATTTTTGTTAGCCTACGTTTGGGGATAAAAGAAGTCAAATGTACTATGAGCAGTTTTTGAATCAGATGTCAGCTACCATGGAGAAGCAGATTGTTGCCATAAAGTAAGAACTTTGTCAACTCAAACGCAGTTTAAGATGTGAGCACTGCTCCGGTGTCATATTTATATTACCATGCTTGTCATAAGATATATTGAGGAGATCTGACAAGCAAATCAGGAGAGGCATGTTAAGTCTTGTTGCATGCATCAGGGCTCAACTGTGGGGATTTTATTTCTGCTGTCCTGGTCAGTATTTCAGGCTATTATCAGTTCCATGACAGCCATAAAACAATGACATTATTGCTTTACGTGTGTGTGTGTGTGTATAAATATATCCAAATGCATAAACACATGTACATGATCATTAAACATAGTTGACAACACAGCACTAACCTGAGTGACAGTTTTGTTGAGCCTTGATGCCCATTTATAGGAGTGCAAAGGTTACAAGCGTTTGTGTTATTTCCATAAACTGATGCAAATCTTTGTTATTAGTTTAACCTGTACACAATCGCATTCATCAGTCATATAGGTTAGAGGGCTGGAGTTCAGTGCACAGAGCAAACACAACCGTGTTGACCTCTGCTTGTGTGTCTCCGTTTCAATGATCCTGCTAGTGTTGTCACGGTACCAAAATTTCAGTATTTGGTACTAGTAGGGCCTTTCGCACCGCGGGAACCTTTTCGTAGTACCAGAACTAATTGTGGAACTACCCACTTTTTGGCGTTTTTGCACCGCCGGAACTGGGTGTGATTTTAGTACTGCCTTTTTCGAGAACCAAATTAGCTCCTACTCCGGAGCAGGGTCTAACCAGCACAACTGGTACT
>NW_015505332.1:1980933-1986965 GCF_001515645.1 Sinocyclocheilus grahami
GCATATTTATCACATTTTCTAGAGGGACATCTATCAGCGTTGCACTCGCGTCTCGCAGAGAGCGGCATATTTAGAAAGCCATGTAAAATTAATGCAAGTTCAACTTTTAAAAAACTTGTCTAAAGACGTTATGGCGGTTTTTCCAAGCGGCAACCTCCCGCTCTCTCTCGTGAAGCCATCACGGAAGTGACTTAAACTGTAATTCGTCAACTGGCCACGTTGCTGGCTGCAAAAGGGAGTCAATCCCATAGACTCCCCATGTTAAAATGCCCAACTTTACAGCAGAAAAAACATGTTTACAGCCTGGTTCAAAAAATGATTTTGGTCTATATAGCTAATTTTGTCCTTTATGGCAACTGTGAGGGGGTGAATTTTTTTATAACTCATCCGTTTAAATTATATTAAGCCTTAAAGTTCTGCATAATTAAGGGCGCGGCCACTTGAGTAACAGGTGGATTGCCACTGCTGTCACCACCGTCGAGCTAGGTGGGCGTGGCTTCAGCAACCAGCTCCCGCCTCTTTGCCCATTTTCGATTATCCGGGAGTGACGCGCGGTGACATTTACATTTAGTCATTTTGCCAACGCTTTTATCCAAAGCGAGTTACAATTGGGGAACTCGGTGAGTGGAAGTAGGCGGGTGCTGAGCCTGTGGCTGTTCTATATGCACGCATCAATGTTTTGAACTTGATGCGAGCCTCAACCGGCAGCCAGTGCAGGGAGATAAAGAGAGGTGTAACATGGGCTCTTTTGGGCTCATTGAAGACCAGTCGTGTCGCTGCATTCTGAATCATTTGTAGAGGTTTGATTGTACTTGATGGAAGTCCAGCCAGAAGAGCGTTGCAGTAGTCCAGCCTAGAGATGACAAGGGCCTGGACAATAAGTTGTGCAGCATGCTCCGTTAGAAAGGGCCTGATCTTTCTGATGTTGTGCAATGCAGACCTGCAAGATCGGGCAGTCTTTGCAATGTGGTCTTTGAAGGTCAGCTGGTCATCGAAGATTACACCAAGATTTCTGACCGAAGTCGATGGGGTAATTGTAGAAGAACCTAGCTGGATGGGGAAATCATGCTGTAGAGTTGGAGTGGCAGGGAAGACAAGAAGCTCAGTCTTTGCCAGGTTGAGCTGTAGGCAATGTTCTTTCATCCATGCCGAGATGTCCACCAGGCAGCCTGAGATCCGTGCAGCTATCGTTGAATCATCTGGTTGAAATGAGAGATAGACCTGTGTGTCATCAGCATAGCAATGGTAGGAGAAGCCATGTGCCTGTATGATGGGACCCAGTGATGTTGTGTATATGGAGAAGATACACTTGATGCGCTGCCAAGATGGCGACGGCCGGCTCCGCCTACTTTAGGCTTCAAAAACGCTCTTCGGAAACCTACAGGTGACGTCACGGACACTACGTCCATGTTTTTATACAGTCTATTGGTTTTTCCCCATCCCACTGTATCTCATGTTTTTAAATGAAGAAAGTAGCCTACTCTTTGTGATTGGTTTTCGGTCCTTTGTATTAAACTATACGTACATGCATGGTGCTGTTTTTTTTCTAATTGTTTAAGCAACTTTATTAATTTATGGTTTATAAACATTATTTTAAACATTATGCACTTTTTTCCAAAGATAGCCGTGTTATTTTATTAAACTTTGAAGAAACGTGCATAATATTTTGCTCGATGCATCCTCTTGTAGCCTCAGGAGAAAAGCCAAAAGCTTTTTCCCCCCTAACTGAAATTATGCCTTTTAAATTGAAGTTTTTCAGTCATTTTGACAGCCCTATACTGTACCTGATATATATCCAAAATAATCGATATTGAATCGAATCGAATTGCAAGCTTGTGAATGAGAATCAAATCGAATCGTGAAATTTGTGTCAAAACCCAGCCCTATGTTTTATCTTGCTCATTTATGCTGGTGTTTCACTATTGAGTTAGGTCATTAGCTCTACATGAGCAGACACCACCTGAAGAGAAACAGCGTCTATAACATATTCAAACAAACCTCTTTATTTGCTGACTCTTGTGTCATTAACTAAAATAGTTAAATTTTGTAATACACAGAGGAAAATTTGGTGTAGAATTTACTATGAAACTATTTTAACTCAGAAATTGCTAGTTTCACAAATAATTACAAAGAAACATCAAGTAATACATTGAACTAAACATTGAATTTTAAAGTAAAGACTGAAATAGTATTTTCTTGTAAAACAAACTCCCAAATTCTTTGTTTTATTTACTTTAAAAATCTTTTTTGCATTGTCTAATGTGTTGACACACTTCTATATTCAGAGCAAATTTACTCTAACGTTTTAACAGAGTATTAGTTTCCTCCTCCTTTCTTTCCTCCTCTGTTAAATTTACAGATTTTTGTGAATTGAGTAAATATGGTGAAAAATAAGTGTTCATTCAGTTTATTTGCATTATATCTGTCATTGCACCTGCAGCTATTATTCTAATTTCATGTATTCTCATGTATTTTTGTTAGCCTACGTTTGGGGATAAAAGAAGTCAAATGTACTATGAGCAGTTTTTGAATCAGATGTCAGCTACCATGGAGAAGCAGATTGTTGCCATAAAGTAAGAACTTTGTCAACTCAAACGCAGTTTAAGATGTGAGCACTGCTCCGGTGTCATATTTATATTACCATGCTTGTCATAAGATATATTGAGGAGATCTGACAAGCAAATCAGGAGAGGCATGTTAAGTCTTGTTGCATGCATCAGGGCTCAACTGTGGGGATTTTATTTCTGCTGTCCTGGTCAGTATTTCAGGCTATTATCAGTTCCATGACAGCCATAAAACAATGACATTATTGCTTTACGTGTGTGTGTGTGTGTATAAATATATCCAAATGCATAAACACATGTACATGATCATTAAACATAGTTGACAACACAGCACTAACCTGAGTGACAGTTTTGTTGAGCCTTGATGCCCATTTATAGGAGTGCAAAGGTTACAAGCGTTTGTGTTATTTCCATAAACTGATGCAAATCTTTGTTATTAGTTTAACCTGTACACAATCGCATTCATCAGTCATATAGGTTAGAGGGCTGGAGTTCAGTGCACAGAGCAAACACAACCGTGTTGACCTCTGCTTGTGTGTCTCCGTTTCAATGATCCTGCTAGTGTTGTCACGGTACCAAAATTTCAGTATTTGGTACTAGTAGGGCCTTTCGCACCGCGGGAACCTTTTCGTAGTACCAGAACTAATTGTGGAACTACCCACTTTTTGGCGTTTTTGCACCGCCGGAACTGGGTGTGATTTTAGTACTGCCTTTTTCGAGAACCAAATTAGCTCCTACTCCGGAGCAGGGTCTAACCAGCACAACTGGTACTACCCGTGACGTAAGTAGACATTGATTGCCCAAACGCGTACGAAAACACCCTCACCCGCCATGATTTAAAACGCAGTGTAAACACACTGTAAACATTGTGTCAACTTATTTCTAAACTGTGGAGACGTGCTGAAATGACGTTTGGTCTCGTACTGTATCGCGTACCTTGTCAGTGTCGTGCGCTTTGCTTGGCCATTTGTTGGGATAAACAGGAAAGTGTGTCCAGCTGAATTCAACTTGAGTTTTGTTAAACGAATTAAAAAGAAGCTTAGTTTCAGGACACCGGCAAAGGACATAAGTATCGCTTTTTATCTCTCCTCTTTTCACTTCTGTTTCAGTTTTTTATAATCTAGTTCTTACTATGTGTCAGTAAGTTGTTGTTATTTTAGCATGTGTGTTTGCCTCAGTGTTATTTTTTTAGGATTACTAATGAACTAATGTACTTTGATTTGTATTAGTTATCTATTTTAGTTTTAGTAATGTTGTCATTTTATTATTATTATTTTTTTTATGTCTATATAGGCTTTTTATTAAGTTTTACTTTTATTTTTTTTTGTTTTCATTTAAATGTTTAGTTTTGAAATGTTGCTGTATGCATTTGTCATTTTTATTTAATTTCATTTATTTTCTTAATTGTGTATATATATATATATATATATATATAATATTTATAGAGTTTTAGCTTTTAGTTTTAATTACTTTTTCTTATTTGTAAGTCGATTTGGATAAAAGCGTCTGCTAAATGACTAAAAGTAAAGTAAAAAGTAAAGTATGGAGAACAGCGATAGATGGATGGACGCTGAAGTGCAGGCACTTGTAGCAAATGTAGCACTGCCAGTTGTCGTTGGAGATTCTTAGTCCTCCTTTCCGTTCTTTCAATCGCTATATATACGTCGACATTCCATGTCCATTATTGTGAAACCCGCGAGACACAACAAAAACACAGCTCCAATCACAGCGTCCTCCATCCTCCTGTTGTTAACGTTGTTCTTCTTTGTTTCCATTTTTGAACGCCGCACACAAATGACGTCGCTGTCGACTGGCTTACGTCACTTCCTAGTACACACTCTCAGTGCGAATGCAACTCTTTAAATTGTACTGGAAAATAGTTTGCGCAAAATCGTCCCAGTACTTAAGTACTGTACATTTAGTTCTGGAACTAAAGCGGTGTGAAAGGCCCTTACCAGTGTTGTCAAAAGACCCGGTACTTCGGTACTAAAAAAATGAAAACATTACGGTACCAGTTTTTTTTAAGTAAACTTGAAATCGCATCATATGACCCCTTTAAGTGAAAAGCTGCATGTTTGTAATCCATCAAGGCATTTTAATTATAAACTGTCGCTTCTGACCAAAATATCCAAAATCTAACGACATATTTGTTTAGAACTGTTTTGGCCTGTTTTTGCTTGTAAACGGTGCTTGATATATACATATTTCTCTCCTAATTCAGAAGAAAATACTTTTTTACCGGAGAAAGCAATATTATGTATAGAGGACTCACATTTTTTAATGATGGATTTGTTTATTGCATGCAGCTTTTGGTTTCACAAGATGTTAATTGATGGAGTAGTGTGGATTACTGTGGTGTTTTTATCAGCTGTTTGGACTCCCATTCTGACGGCAGCCATTCATTGCAGATGATCCATTGGTGAGCAAGTGATGTAATGCAAAATTTCTCCAAATCTGTTCAGATGAAGAAACTAACTCATCTACATCTTTGATGCCCCGAGGGCGAGTACATTTTCAGCAAATTTTCATTTTTGGGTGAACCACATTTTGTTGTTTTTGCCTTTTTTTTTTTTCTTTTTCTTTTTTTTGTCAGGTTTTTATTAGGGCTGTGTATCACCAGCAAAGTCACGATACGTATCACGATACAGAGGCCACGATACGATACGCATCACGATACATGACTGCACTGAATTTCACCTCAGCAGAATTGAGAAAAATAGCTGTTTATTAAACACGGCTTACTATAGTGCCATTTCTAACTATTGGCAGAGCAGGCAGTTGACCTCTGCATAATGAAGGGCCTCCATAACTGTACCACAGTACAATATAGGTAATTGCATATGTTTCATGTTTACATTGTGCACTCCCCACCAGGTAAAATATTCTGATTGTTTGCATCTTGTTTTTAAGCCCATAAATAATAATGTACTTGTTCTAATAAATTTATATTGTAATATACTCATTCTTATATGTTTAAAAAATAATTTACATTGCTGGTAGGTTATCATTGCACAAATTAACACACTCTCTACAATTAAAAAAAACTAAAATTAAAAGAGTTATAAACTAACGAGCTGTCTTCACTGTATCTAACGCACACACGCTCAAGGCTGATTTATACTCGACGCGTCCGCAAGTTCGCTTTGAGTGCGTGCAACATCTTTTCGCGTGGCGGTGTGCACAACATTTTCCGCTCCGCTCCGCTTCCGAAGATGCACGAGTTCAAAGCGACTCTAGCCAAACATGCACGTCTGTGCCGGCATTTGTGTGAAACAGAAGCAGTTTGATGTTAAGTTCAGTCTCACACACAGATCACGTTGCGGCCGAACTCAGACATTCAGGAACAAACTTTTTAGTGCTGCCCCGCAGTTTTATCAACTAAATAGCTTAATCGCTCAAGAGCTACATTATCTTTCTCAACAAGGGGCTGGTAGCATCATTGTTTCTAAAGGAATTAAAGCCACAGCT
>NW_015505332.1:1987893-1992809 GCF_001515645.1 Sinocyclocheilus grahami
GTAAATGAACAGTTGATGAATTACACTTTTCTGAGAATAGAATATTGAAGTGGAGATAGCTAAACTGCAAGCTAACCGCTATTTTCAGAAAGCAAGCGCGTTTATTCACAGTGGAGAGAGAGAGCACATGGTTGCCAGGTTGACAAAGATAAGTAGCACACTTAGCAAATATTTCCGTATTGCGCAAGTGTAAAGCTCTGTTTTGGGGTTTACATCTCTTTATATCAGGCAACCCAGTTGTGTTCCTCTGCGGCCAGATTATTAACAGATGCTCCATTAATTTTGATTTTTGATTTTTTTTAGAAACCTCGCACTTTTCTGCTCAATCTTAAACGTTGTAAAATTAAGCGTGGTCCACTGCTGCACACGTGCCACAATATCGATACAGGGCCAGCTGTATCGATACTCGTATCATCAAATCTCTGTGACGATACATCGTCGTATCGATATTTTGAACACAGCACTAGTTTTTATACAACTCCATGACTTCTGTCTTTAACAGTTTTGCTTGTTGAATGGTCCTGCTGAGAGATGGGCTTATGATCTTGTCCTGGGGTCCCAGACCTCTGAAACTGCTGTCCTGTTGTGTTTGTTTGTGTTATAGAAGAGGCTGACTCACTCTATCTAATGTTATGAAAGATGTCAGGTGAGCGTGAAGCGAACTATATGCTACTGAGTCATTCAAAGTTTTATTTAGCTCTTCATATTTACTTTGAACTTTTGATAGGAACTGTTTTGAGTCACTAATCTTATCCCCACCCAGTGGATTAGTCTGATTAGCAGCTCTGGGCAGGAGCTCTTTACATGCCTAGAAATCATCAGATAGAGATGATTCTAGATTCAACGAATTCCCTTGTTTTTGCTGTTGGTCTTTCTCTATTCGCTCTACTATATTTGCCAAACAAAGTCAAAGCGAGAGAGAAAGCAGCTCCCCCACTGAAAAGGCCCTTTATGTCCATCAGTGGCACTGTGAGCCGCCTGCCTTTTTGTTGGGCGTAGAGGTGGGGAGGGCCCAGTAAGGATCATGAGTCATGGGCATTATGTTGAAAAGTTTAAGTCAGAGCTTACAGGGAGGCGCCGGCAGCGCTAACAGGATGTACTATTACAGCAGGGAGGGGAGATTTAAACTTGGGAACTTTTGACCGCAGAATGTCATCATCTATATGTGTTACGGGGCTGACGAGACGTGAGACTTGCGGATCCATTCGCAGAGCTTTATTAGACAAAGGCAGAGACGTGGTCATACAGCAGGCATGGGTCAGATGAGAGCAAACAGGTATATGGTGGGCAAAACACAAGAATAGTCCTAGGGCTAGCACAGGTCGACGATCGGCAGACAGAATCAAAAGGGGCAAGACAAAAGGGGTGAATCCAGGGAACCAGGCGAAGATCAGAAACCGAGAAGGCTAAGGCTAAGGCTAAGGCTAATGACTAGGGCTAAGGCTAAGGCTAATGACTAGGGCTAAGGCTAAGGACTAGGGCTCCGTAAGGTAGCTATCTCTAGGGGAGTGATAAATGCTGAAACAATACTCGGCAGAGGGAAGGGATCAGAGTGAGTGTTAAATAGTGAGGGAGTGATATGAAACAGCTGGGTGCAATCAGTGTAAACAGGTGTGTGCAATTCGTGCTGAGTGCAATCAGTGCAATGCATGATGGGAAATGTAGTCCGGGGTGCTATGCAACAGTTTGTGTAGTGCGAGAGTCAATGAATAGGAAAGTTCGTTGACCGGATTCGTGACAATATGTGATGTCTCTGTTAGTTAGCAAACCTGTAAAGTGTAATCAGCAGCAATGAATCACTATTTAACACGTCAGAGGATTTACACTGACACCTTTGTTTGAGTTGATTTGCATTTTCCTGTTGAGGAAGATGTAATTGGCACTTTAATTTGATCTGTCATCCATAAAGCTTTGTTGTCTAATCTTGTTTCAGCAGCCATTTGAAATGCTTTACAACTGAGCAGCTCGGCTTGAATAAGGCATTATGGTAGGGCTGCACGATATTCAAGAAAAATGTGATAGATTGTTAAATGGTGAGATATTTGATGTGCACGAAATCAATAAAAATGATATTTAAACATTCAAAAACTGAAAATTATTTAACTACCTTGTTATATCTATGATCTCTGCTTATTGTCTGTTTCTGAATTAATGTAATGAAAAAAGCTTAATTGTTGGTTAATTGGTATTTCATATAATATTTTAAATAGTCATCATTATATTGTAATTATTTTTGTTGCTTATTTTTTCTGACTGGAAAGTGGCATTTGACAAAAAAAACAGCACAAGTGAAAGTGTGATCTGTATTATGATATTTCTCTATGTGAGGCATAGACTTGGTGAAGTCAGTATATACATTAACAACAAGTTGGGACAGAAATATTGTAATATAATGAAAAAAAAATATGTAAGTGGTGTTCTGTGGCGCAGCAGGATTGTGTGCCCAATTTATTCTTTGCTCTTTGCATCACCATAAACGTAACTTTCTGAAGTATTAAAATCATTGACTTATTGCAGGTTTTTGAGATATGCATATTGCATTATGTACATTATCGATTTTTCAATAATTTTAATAACAGCCATAACTGATAGTTCAGTGGCATTGTTCAGCTCCTCCAGTGCTTTCCTGTGCTGGCATCTCAGCTGACCGCCACTTTGTGTCAGGATGCTTCGGGCAGTGCAGATTAAGGCATAAAGGATCAGAGCTTTTATGTGCAATGAGATACGTGCACATGAATGGTACTTTCTGTGAATATTGACTGTACAATTTAGTCTGTGTGTTTTGTGTGCTGTTAATGAGGAATGACTATAAAGCTTACTGAAAAACAATACTCATTTAGCCAGTTTATGAGGAGTCAGACTTCCGTGACAAAACTACATTTTCCATCATTATCTATGCATCATTCTTGTGCTGACACAGAGAAAGCATCAATTACACACATAATTTGCTCTTATTTGTGTTGCATTTGAACAAAAGAAAGCTTCCTGTCTTGCATAAAATACAAAAGAGAGACATAAACAAAACTGCTAACATAACCATTTTATTCAGACTAAATGACTAATCTGAACTAAAATAATTTGAATGCACATGTTTGTAATTATGACTTCCAAATGCACAAGTAGGAGACTTAAAGTTAAGAACTAAAACAATTTGTGAAGCTTGATTGGTTTGGTTTAGGGATGTAAATTTTCGATAATTTCCATGATCGATTGTCATTTAAATTAACGATCAATCAATCGATTAATCGTTAACCTTAATGCTGCAAAATGCATCATGACAGGATGTGCAAAAGCCACTCAAAAAAAAAACACTCACCCGAATTAAAGGGGTTTTAGTCTGAATAAAATGCTAGTAGCAGGATTGTAAAATTAATAGATGTGATTATGATCATTTGATAAAATGAAGAGAGCGCGCCGTACGTTTCCTATCCCGTCACGGAGACTGCTGAACGCACCTCTTTAAATTATTTAGTGGTGCTCGTTGTATTTTAAAACACAATTGCAATGTTTTCAACCGACATTATAGCATTTAAAATAAAATTATCCCAAACGTAACTGTGGCGCGTGTGGCTGTGCTGCGCAGTCAGTGAACTGCTTCCATCGGCGCTGCTGCAGCAAAACACACTGTTGCTCACATGAAACATTTTTATGTGAGCATTATGACCAGTACTTAATTTGATCCTGCTGGATCCTGTTCTGGAAAATCTCAGATTTTGAATTTTTCCGTTCCGGTAGTCCTATTTGTTTTTTAAAAACTGGCATTTACAGTGCATTAGATCTTGACAGTGCATGCATGCATTCAAGACGGAGCGAGTGAGGGTTTGGCTAGATGTATTTGGAGGTTATTGCTCACGTCACATTCGGCAAAAATCCAAATGTTTCCATATTCGCAATGTATTTGAATGTTAAACTATTATTTATGTAAACTTTACTTTACCTTGTTACTTTTAGCTTGTACTTTACCCGCATTTGCATATAGATGGAAAAGATCATCCTCTTCACATGAGCAAAAATGCCCTTGGCATAACAGCAGAGTGGACCGGTATACTATGGTCCATTTAAAATGACCAGTGTAACCTTTTATATGTTTGGTTGACTGTATTTTATTTTGATAATGAACAGACTGCGATGTAAGTTTGAATTGTTAGATTATGTGGGGGGGGGGTTTGCGCACGAAGCGCCGGCACGATCGAACAGATGAAACATTAAAAAAAACTAAATTTTTGGAGTAAGATATAATCCGCAAAAGTGTTTACTTTTATTTTTGCGCACACACAATAAAAACAGAAGATTTGTGCTTTTGTAAAATAAAGCAAACAAACAGAATGCGCGTTGTCATCCTTTCCTTTCCCTGAACTTGTTTATGGAGCGCCACACCACACTTCTGTTTTAAATCTGTTAGCTTAATTATTTAAGTCAGATATATTTCACTTTTTTTTTATTTATTTTTTATGAAAACAAATTGTTATTTTTATTTTAGGCCTATTACTTACATAGGCTATACATTTTCCTTAAAGCATCCCATTTTGTCCCAGGGCTTGAAAACCTGTGCCCTAGGTAGTTAGGTCCATGCAGAAACTTGTGAACGATGCTCGTAGTTGTGGCATCACCGTTTAGTGACATAATTGAATGCTCCGGGAAAACTGAAGTTGTATTGTCAGTGTCACAGTGCCTTTTAATTGCTCTACTGAATCCAGCAATGATTTATTTACAAATTATAAGCTCTAATTATTACAAGTGTGGTATTAAAGCTTTGTTTATTAGAGGAATAATTGTTTAGCTGGAAAATGTTACATCGCGACCATGCTTTTGGATGCTGTTCGAGCCCATATAGCCTACATTTACGCGGCTTTGTTCTGGTTTGCCGGTTGGTCACGAATTTCCACAAATTCAATAATATTTAGGCATTGTTTATT
>NW_015505332.1:1993336-1998632 GCF_001515645.1 Sinocyclocheilus grahami
GGGGGGGGGTTTGCGCACGAAGCGCCGGCACGATCGAACAGATGAAACATTAAAAAAAACTAAATTTTTGGAGTAAGATATAATCCGCAAAAGTGTTTACTTTTATTTTTGCGCACACACAATAAAAACAGAAGATTTGTGCTTTTGTAAAATAAAGCAAACAAACAGAATGCGCGTTGTCATCCTTTCCTTTCCCTGAACTTGTTTATGGAGCGCCACACCACACTTCTGTTTTAAATCTGTTAGCTTAATTATTTAAGTCAGATATATTTCACTTTTTTTTTATTTATTTTTTATGAAAACAAATTGTTATTTTTATTTTAGGCCTATTACTTACATAGGCTATACATTTTCCTTAAAGCATCCCATTTTGTCCCAGGGCTTGAAAACCTGTGCCCTAGGTAGTTAGGTCCATGCAGAAACTTGTGAACGATGCTCGTAGTTGTGGCATCACCGTTTAGTGACATAATTGAATGCTCCGGGAAAACTGAAGTTGTATTGTCAGTGTCACAGTGCCTTTTAATTGCTCTACTGAATCCAGCAATGATTTATTTACAAATTATAAGCTCTAATTATTACAAGTGTGGTATTAAAGCTTTGTTTATTAGAGGAATAATTGTTTAGCTGGAAAATGTTACATCGCGACCATGCTTTTGGATGCTGTTCGAGCCCATATAGCCTACATTTACGCGGCTTTGTTCTGGTTTGCCGGTTGGTCACGAATTTCCACAAATTCAATAATATTTAGGCATTGTTTATTTTCCTAAATCCTCACCGTCTAACCCTCTAATTTTGCATGTTTATTTTATTGTCTTTCACTTTTTATCACTGTTTTCGCATCTCTTAATGCGGTAAACGCTCGGGAAGGGAAATGAAATATTTCATGGCCATGAAATAAGAATTTGTTCGATTTATTAATTTGTTAAATCATGAGTTATTTAAGGAACAAAATTAATGAAACATGGACAGTGGCCACAAATTAATAAGTCGTAGGAACGAATTAAGTTGTAGGAATGAATAGCCTAGCCTATCTGTCCTGTGTCCCGCAGCCCTGCAAAGCGCACAATATGAAACAATTATCTGGGAAAATTACTTGGTTACTACATTTCTATTGCTTTCCATGTTGAAGAACTTTGTGTTGTTTCTAATTTACTGTACTAAATGTTTAAATCACATTAAAGGCTTAATTTGTACATTTATGAATGAATGATGATGCATTCATATACAGTCACTTTCACTCACAGCCGCTCGCACTTGTTTTGCGCATGAGCCGCAAGTACCTCAAAATTAAATAGCTTAATTGACCATCGATAGCTTTAATCGATTGCATCTATTATCGACAATTAATCGTTCATCGATTAATCGTTGACATCCCTAGTTTGGTTAGTTCAAACAGCATTGAAAACTTTTGTTACATTATGTCTTTAATGTCACTTTTGATCAATTTAATGCTTCCTTGCTGAATAAGTGTTCATTTATTTTAAAAAATTTAATCTTGCTCACCCCAAACTTTTATGTGTATGTTGCAAAAATAAAATTGTATTATAATTGGTGAGATCAGTGGGGGGGGAAAATAATTTTTGTTGAGCCCTGTTTTGTATGTAGGTTGGTGTTTTTCCCCTCAATATTTCATTGAATTTCTTTTTATTTTACAGTTATTCAAAATAATATCATTTGGGATCATTTGCTAAAACTGTGCTATCATAGTAGCCATCTTTCTAATGAATTGCAAATTCTCTGTAATGCAAACTGAAGCGTTCAGCTGAGCTCCACAGCAGAGGTCACAGGAAAGACATGTGACTGCTGGAGTCAACAGATCTTTGGTAATGTGCACCAATATGATGCACAGACCCAAAGCTTAAACATGGCCTCACTGTCTGTTTTCTTCTCTTGCTCTTTAGGTGTGGCCGAAACAGTCCTTCTGCTGTGAGGGAGAATTACTCTCCTGTCTTTTCTCTCTCCTGATGTCCCCTTCTGCACTGTAAATTCATGATCACATGACTTTGGATATGGACGCAGTCCTGTCCGACTTTGTCCGTTCTACTGGAGCTGAACCCGGACTGGCCAGAGACCTGCTAGAGGGTGAGCCAAAACATCCTGTTCCCCATCACCCTCTCTGATTTTATATACAGATATAAATAATATTTATGCAATTTTAATTTTAATTTATTTTTTAAACATTATGATATTATATGTAACTTTTCTTGATTATACATACTTTACAAAACTACATGAGCCATATAGTGTTAAATATGGCATCTACCCTGACTAAGGTCTTTATGACTAAGTGATTGCAGAAGAGCAAAAAAGCATCTATATGAATGTGTGCAGTAAAGCCTTAACAAACCCAGCACATGTTGCCTAGCAACACTGCAGATAAGAGAATGAGTTAAAATATGTATAGTTCTGCAGTATTCATGCTTGACAGTCGGTACTGACCAGTATTTGCACAAGCAACTGCAGCGGAATGTGTCATTGAACTTTGCTGCTGTGTCGGGTTAATATTTAAACTCCAAAGCAGAGGTGCAGTGGAACTATGAACTCTTATTTTCTTGCATGCTTCATGAATGTGGCTTTCTTCGCAGGAAAAAACTGGGACCTCTCGGCTGCACTGAGTGACTTTGAACAGCTGAGACAAGTGCACGCTGGGAACCTCTCATGCACCTTTGCTGAGGAGAGAGAGTATCCCTCCTTTGAAAAGGAGATAGCTCGGACAGGGCGGCCTCTCTTGCATCGCCAAGATGAGGTTGTTCAAGGTACGAAAGCACTAGAAGGTCTGTCTGCACGGCCTGACCTTAATTATCAAATGTGGTTTGTAATTTTTTTAAATGATTTACCCTGATCATGACAGTTGTCATTTCAAAGCCTTGCCCACTCTCACATGATTAACCTTGTTTTCGAACTGAAGGGAGTGGAGGACTGATAAGAATAGGTCGACCAGATAATAGCTTACCAGTGTCTAGTTTTATATTCTCCAGTATATGCAGTAATCTGAACATGTATCATGGCAGCAGCCACGGAGAAGCGACTGTCGAGGGGAATCTCTCACGCCAGCTCCACCATCGTCTCTCTGGCCCGCTCACACGTGTCCAGTACGGGCGGCAGCAACGAGCCACTTCTGGACACTCCGCTCTGCACCTTCCAGTTGCCTGACCTCACCGTCTACAGGGACGACTTCCGCGGCTTCATCGAGAGAGACCTCATTGAGCAGTCCATGATGGTGGCCTTGGAGCAAGCTGGTTAGTTATTTCATTTCAAGAATCTCTCCTCCGACAGCTGAACAAAATATTTTGATATTATAAGTTTTATAGTCCGATATTTCTAACTTGTTTCGGTTAGCTGCTTTAATCTCTGCTGTCTACATAAGCATCCTGACTAAAATGTAACATTATAAATGACTGATTTGAAATGCCATACATAGGCAGCATGTTGTGCTTCTCATGTGATGCACACAGGAGTTTGCCATTAGCGTGATAGTCTAATAAGCTTAAAGATGCACAGCACACAAAATAATGGGTAAAATAGTCTTCTTTTAGTAGATTTAACTATTGAATTAATTATGGATTAAGTGAATAAATATTTATGATTGGTATTTTACTTGGTCCACTATTGCCCTTCTAGTGTTGCCTACGTAGGTACTGTAGCTCTCTAGTTTTTGAAAAAGACAGGCTGCGTCCACAATCGTTTACTAAGAGTAGGTAAATCGTACCTAAGATCGTGCTAAATCGTACCTAAGAGTAGGTACCTATTTTGAAGTAATTACTTTGTGACAATTAAAAAGTATGTTCAATATAGTTTGAATGCATGTAGTATCAATGTAATACGGACATACTGTTTTTATGATGTCATTGTCATATGTACTACCAGCAGCAGTTGCGTCACTTCATTGCCATTCACATATCCTTTCCTGTAGCCTCATGGGATGGTAAAGTCTCCATTGGATGCACACTTCAGAACCTCAACAGAAAAACTACTTTTTGAACCATTTTACGAATACTGTCAATTCAGACATACTCCTGTTTGCATACTGTTTTTGCTTACTATATTAGAGGGAAGTATGTGATTTTTGGATGCAGCCATAGAAGGAAGTAACTTGGTGTCTGTAGCCACAGATTTGAGAAATAAATGGGGGGTTATTATTATTATTTTTTTCAACAGGACGGTTGAACTGGTGGACTCGTTTAGGGACCGGCTGTCAGAATTTATTACCTCTGGCTACTAGTGGTGATGGGAACTGTCTGTTACACGCTGCCTCACTGGGTAAGTGTTCAAACCGACTTTTTGTATGTAAGCGATCAGCACAGTTTTTATACATATTCATTCCACATTACAGGTTTCTAAAAGTTTGTTGGTGTTACACATAGCTTGAAGATTATAGGCTAAAAAAACATTTATTAATGTGTTATTGAAAGCAGATGCTTACTGGAGTGGCATAGAGTTCTATACAAGTGCTTTTTTTCTGTATTAGATTTATAGTGTAACTATATAACTTATGTCCAAAGCAACAGTAAAAGGGCTGCATACTTGCTTAGAAACCACTGCCAGATGTAATCTTAAGATATTAATTCAGTAATTATGTTTAAAACATTATTATGCAGGTATGTGGGGCTTTCATGATCGAGACCTGATGCTGCGGAAGTCTCTCTATGCACTGATGGATCATGGGCTGGAGAGGGAGGCTTTAAAGCGAAGGTGGAGATGGCAACAAACCATGCAGAACAAAGAGGTTACAGCTCTTTATCTGTTGGTTCATAATTTTTTTTTTTTACAAACAGATGGCAACAGATAATGCTGATCAGTTTAGTATCGGGCTCCATCAAGTCAAATATAAATTACCATCGAAAAGGGTGTTTTGTGTGTGTGTGTGTGTGTGTGTGTGTGTGTGTTTTTTTATATATTTTTTAAAGAAATTAATACTTTATTTACAAACTAAACAAAAAAATAACAGCAAAGACATTTATAATGGTATAAACGATTTAGATTTTAAATAAACTCTTTTGTTTTGAACTTTCTATTCATCAAAGAATTCTGAAAAAAATATCAGTTTCCACAAAAATAAGCAGCACAATTGATTTCACCATTGATATTAATAAGAAATGTTTCTTGAGCAACAGATCAGCATATTAGAATGATTTCTGAAGGATCATGTGACACTGAAGACAGGAGTAATGATGCTGAAAATTCAGCTTTGATCACAGGAATAAATTACATTTTAAAATATAATAAATGGAAAATAACTCTTTCAGATTGTAATATTTCACAATATTACTGTTTTTACTGTATTTTTGATCAGATA
>NW_015505332.1:1998688-2047825 GCF_001515645.1 Sinocyclocheilus grahami
ATATATATATATATATATATATATATATATATATATATATATATATATATATATATATATAAAAATTAAAAAGTTACCATCCCCAAACTTTTGAACAGTAGTGTAATTAGGAAAATCTGCTCAAGTTGGTCTTTGTTTCAGCCTAATATTTGTGTGTGTGTGGATTTGTGTGCAGTCGGGACTGGTTTACACAGAGGAAGAGTGGCAGAAAGAGTGGAATGAGTTGTTGAAACTGGCATCCAGTGAACCCAGGATACACTACAGCACTAACGGCAGCAACGGGTGTGTTGATTGCATCTGATTTTATTTTCTGCTTTGAAAGCTGTAAACAGAGGTATTCTGGAATGTTTTGCTCATGCTGTGAGAGTGTGTTTTGTGTCCCGCAGTGCCGAGTCACAGGAGGAGCCGGTGTACGAGAGCCTGGAGGAGTTTCATGTGTTCGTTCTTGCTCATGTGCTCCGTAGGCCGATAGTGGTTGTGGCTGACACCATGCTGCGGGACTCTGGGGGAGAAGGTAAATAAGGACAGAATGTTAATTTTTGGATAATTTTTTTTTTTTTTTTTTTGTGGGGAGTTTGACACACTTTGAGGTGCTCTAACATTTACCACTCAGAAAGCCTTTCTTGTCTATTGAAGCCAAGTTGTAAAAATAGCTAAATCGAAATCTTAATGGTTAGATTGTAACCAAGAACCAAGACTATGACTTTAGCAGAAAAATGCAGTGGCAAAAAGTGTTGACTATGTCCCCTGTAAATAATGCATTTTCCATTTGTCCTCTCATGTTCCATAAGCAAAGCTTATCATTTTTGTCTGTTGTTTAGCTTTTGCACCAATCCCATTTGGAGGGATTTACCTGCCCCTAGAAGTACCAGCCAGCAAGTGCCACCGCTCCCCTCTCGTTCTGGCATATGACCAGGCCCATTTCTCTGCCCTGGTCTCAATGGAGCAGAAAGACAGTTCCAAAGAACAAGGTGAGGAGTGGTTTATATGTAGCAAATTGGTTTGCTTTTTTATGGTTCATGCAGTGTGCTGTTCCTGCCTGATAAACCGGTTTTTCAAAGCAAGACAGAACAAAATCTGTAATAATTTATTGTTTCCAGAAAGTCTTTATCCACTTTAATCCAGCTTATTTCTTCAAAGGCCTTTGGGACTGTAGTCTTGGAGTTCATTTGAATACTGCATTGTGTTTATAATTTGGCTTATTTACAAACAAGTAGGGTAGTAGTGAAATTCAGAATGATACTGACCATTTGTTACCTGTTGTTTGGTAAAAATCTCCGCAGTCGTGATCCCTCTGACGGACTCGGATCATAAGATGCTGCCTTTGCACTTTGCTGTGGATCCTGGAGAAGACTGGGAATGGGGCAAAGATGACAACGATCTAAGAATAATTTAACTGGTTTAGTGTAAACTGTCAGCCAGAAACCTTTGGTAAATTTGCTCTGACAACAACAACAAAAAAAGTACATTCAAAGCATTTTTATTTCTAACACTAAAAAGGTTTATGTCTGTAGGATGGTATAAATATGTTTTAAAGCTACCCTCATGATGTAAAAGGCTTTTACAAGTCATGACATTTTTTTACAAGTCATGATGTAAAAAATAAATGATGATTCTAATTAAACTGCCAAACTGGCATAGAGGGTTTTCTGGTCCCTTCTCATTTTTATGCTATCTAAATATAAACTTGTCTGGGAAAAAATGTGTGATGTAAAGATTATTTGTTGTAAAATATATTATAAGTTGTACATTCATTTATTTGAAGATGAGTTTAATAATTTTCCCAGATTTTTCCCAGATTTTTATGTTTTTATAAATTTTTATGAATATGCTAAATGCAGACTTTTTTTTTGTTATATGTAAAAGTCAAAAAGTAATTTGGATATGGGTATGAAATGGGATTATCTTACTTTTCTTAATTAAAAATAATAAAGTAATTAAATAATAAATTATTTATTTATTTTTATTTATTTATTTTTTGCATTCACAGCAGGCCCCATTGGCCCAGCCAGAGTCACCTACAGCATCTGCAGGAGAGGATGCCCGCACCCCGCCAGACTCTGGAGAGTCCGATAAGGAGTCCGTCAGCAGCAGTTCCAATGGCAATGGAGACAGCAGTACTACTGGAACCAGTGGCACAACAGGCAAAACAAGTGGTGGATCTTCCAGCTCCTCTAGTTCATGCAGTAACAGTTCAGCAGGGACAACTGGCACAATTGGAAAGGAGAAGGGAAAGAAAGACAAAGAAAAGGATAAGGACAAGAAACGTGCAGACTCCGTTGCCAACAAGCTGGGTAGCTTTGGCAAGAGCTTGGGCAGTAAGCTGAAAAAGAATGTGGGAGGCCTGATGACGGGAAAGAATACAAGTGGAATTGGATCCAAACAGGAGGGTCAAGAGAAGAAGAAAGGCTCTCTGAGAGGTCGTAAGGGCTGTAAGGACGGCTCTCCTTCCATTCAAACTGGCTCTGAGGACTCTGGGAAAGGTTCACCCTCCTCAACCAGCGAGCGACAAAATGGAAGCTACTCTACTGAAGGTGACCCTTTTAAGTACAGTTCGGATGTGAAAGTGAGTCTCAGCATCCTCCGATCCGCTATGCAAGGCGAAAGGAAGTACATCTTCGCTGCGCTACTCACTACAAGCAACCGGCAGCCATTTCAGGAGGAAATGATCCAACGCTACCTGCTTGACGCCGAGGAGCGCTTCCGTGCCGAACAGGAACAGAGAAGGGAAGCTGAGCGGAAAGCGGCTGGAGGTCTCGCAACGACTGCTGGGTCCCAACTGAAAAAGGACGGGCCTGAGCTGAGTTACAGAAGTTTTGAAAGCAAAGAGGAAGTCACTGATAACTCACCTCCTACTTTTAACGCTTTGAAGTCGTCGTCTTTCAGCCCGGTGATGTACTCTGGTGTGGTCCCAATCCCTAGGGCCACCTTCATTGACCATTCTCCTACCCCACTCACGCAGCATCTCCATATGCATGGTTATTTGGATACACGACGGCAGCTGGCAGGAGGTTCGCCGTCTTCTTACCCAGGCCTACCATCCTATGCTACTTTGCCCCGACACTGCCCCCTAGCACAGGGCCCACCCCATACCCAGTACCACACTCCCTCCACCAGCTTGGGTAGCCCATCCCGTATCATCAGCCCCTGCCTGATGTCTTTTCCCCAAGATCATGACCCAATTGATTACCCAACCGAACCTGCTGGAGGCTACACGAATGGCTTGCGGGACTCACGTTTCACTTTGGACAGTCGCAATGGGCCGATGCCCTTGAGGCATTACTCTTTAGGCAGTGCGGGTGGCCTCGCCAACCTGCAGTCCAGCAAATGCCGAACGCCTACGTGCAATTACTACGGCCACCCCGAGACGGGCAATTACTGCTCGTACTGCTACAGAGAGGAGCTGAAGAGACGGGAAACGGAGCCGGCTATCCACAGGTTTTGAATGGACAATCTCTGTCCGGTTTCTCTCCTATAGGACTCATTGGAGCCCGCCGTGTGAGCCACATCATATCCTGATTGCGTGGATCTTGCTTCAAGACATAAGTTCGGCCTTTCTGAACCAGGTTACTGAGATTCGGCGCCCACAATGAATGGCCATTGTGGGAATAGGACTGCTGTTGTGTTACATTTGCTGTGGCTCATAGGCAGAAGCTTTAAGCTCCACCCACATTTGCTTGACGTGGTCATCCTCTTTCCTGTCTCCTTGTCTCCTCCTAGTGGCGAGAATGTAGAGCACAGGCAATAGACATTGGAGCACAATGTGCTACGTTGCATAACACGAACATGCCGCGTACCCCAAAATACACGTTAAGCACAACCAGAAAATACGTATTTATATCAGCTGCGTTTGTATACATAATAATAGACATTTCATGTAGGATTTCAGCTGCAATCAATGTAAGACTTGCCCAATTGCGATTGTAAGGCAAAAACACACTGTTAACTTCAAGTGAGTGTTATCTGCATTGGCCCAACGCTACAATAATTTAACTTGCGCCCCTTTGGAAGCCATACCCGACTGGCTTGAATTAGCTCAAATGGTGCTTTCTCGCTTCTAAGATGTTCAACTTACGGAGCTAAATCTTGATAGCCAAAGGTTTTGCTTTGGGTCTTCACATGTCCATATTAAAAAATCACAGTCGTTTACGTTTTACTAAGTGTTTCTACAACATTTAAAAATGCAAAACCTTTCAAATTAGCGGGGGTAAAAAAAAGGAAATCAGATGTAATTTTTCAGAAATGGTACATCATGCAGAAGAGTTATGTTAATAAATGAGTTCTAGGTACTCGCAGGTCAAAGGGGGCTGATGTTGAAACAATTTCTGACCCCTTCAAATGTTACCGGCTTAAATGTTAATGATCGATCGCCCCCAGAGCAGTCACTGCACCAAATCAAGCACTTTTCTAATGTCCAGAGGTTGTGCATTTCAGGTTTCAGACGTGACAATGCAATAGACTGTTATGTTGCTGTGCTTCTAGTCTGGCATTTCGCTCCGTTCTGGAGGGAGAACTTGCAGTTCCACTCGCGTGGACTGCAGAGGTCAGGGTTCGGCTGTAGGTGCCACTGTTGTGTGCAAGCTCACTTGTTTCCTAGTTGCCTTTTCAGTCTTAGTTCAGGGTCTTAGTTGAACTGAATTTCTACTTCTGTTTGGTTTTGGATTCGCAGTGCTGATTATAGTGTTGTTGATATTTGTGGACTTAGAGGGATGCCAGCAGATCTCTCAGCATCTCAATTACACAATGAATGGTATATCGAGATCAAATCCTGTTACACTGTTAAGACATTAAAGCCTCCGATAAAGCCAGCTAGTTGTACAATTCAGCCAGAAATAAAAATGCTGTTATTCATTCAGCCTTACATGCCATTCTAAACCTGTATGATTGGCCAATACAAAAGTAGATTGTTCTTTTCCATACAATGGAAGTAAATGTGAACCAATCACTTAATGTGAGTAATGGACCAGAAGTCATTATTCACAGAAAGTCTTCCGCTCCATCTCGCCTACTGACAAATTTGATGCCAGTGATGACAAACTCCATTTGGTTCTTGTGTCTTAACTGAGCACAACAAGCCAATGTGGATGTGCAAATGAGATTTTGAGAGCTACGTTGGAGAGCAAAACTGCTAATGTAGCACACATGCACTCAGTTTTCTCTGAATCTGAGTCAAACCAGTCTGTTACATGTCATTTACATGCTACTAATTTTGCTTTGTTAAAATATTTAGTTACAGCATTTTGACTTGGAGCACATGTCCCCATTCATTTTCATTATATGGAAAAGAGCAGTTTGGACGTTCTGCTGGACACGGCAGAAAGAAAGTCATACAGGTTCAGAACGACATGAGGGTTAATGAAATGATGACGACAGGTTCTTCATTTTGGGCTGAACTATCCCTTTACCTTCTCATTGCTCATGTGAAATGGGCTTTATAGTACTTTAAGAGGATGTTGCTGCTGTGATCATGTTCATTTGATGTGGTTAAGTGTTAGTGTGCTGCATTGATGGTAGATGTAGAGTTGGTGTTGTAGTCACAGCGAACCCACTTCAGCTTCTCAAACACTCAATACAGATGTAATCAGTCGTCTGCAAATATTTGTATAACTGTGTCAGCTCAAGGCCACAATGTTCCCACATTTGCATTACTGATTTGCACAGTTAAATATATGCTAGGTTAGTATCCTAACAAAAATTTTACTTACCTCGCTCTTCTCTTGCTCTTGGTATCTCCCATCCATTCGAAGCTGTAAATTCTTAGTTTAGATTAATTTACGTTTAAAAGCACTAAATTGTCTGAAAACGTTTTTCAGCGGTATAAAAACCTGAAGGGTTGCTAGTTTTGTTTTTCACCCAAAGACAGCAAGATATCTTTGACACGTTATTCACTCTTATAACCAGTAGATGGCACACTTGTTTGGGTTTCTTTTTTGCTATCCCCTTTATGTCTAAATCAGTGCACCCCTAGTGACCTTTTGAGACAGATGGCTCACATTTTCATAGTGTAAATAAGGGACAAAGAGTATGCTGCTGCTGCTGCTTTTGGATTTTTTCTTTTTTTTCTTTCAGTCAAGCACATTTGAATATAAATTGCAAAGTCTTTCGTAAGGCATACACCATTTACCCAGATTTCCACTCAGCAAAAAGGAATTCAGCGTGTGAGCTTGTGTTTGTGTGTGCGCGTCTGGTGAATTGTGCTTTTGCAAACCTATTGCAGCTTCAAGGCACAAACAAGAGGAAATTGTCAGTGAAACGACTACTACTCTCCGTAGAAATTTATGTTCTCCTTCCAATGTACTCATTGCTTGCGTTTAATGGATCCAGTTATTTAACGAATGGATAGCTCATTCAGCCACCCCGAGCGTTGGACCTCAATAAGAGTGCAAACATTTTTGTATTATGAAATAAAACCGTTGTATAAATACGTTCAAGTTATTTTTGTAAATCAAATGCAGTTTTACAGTGTTTTTTAAAGATACGAATGTATGCTGTAGGACCGTACCCTGATTGGTGGTGGAGTCAGTATTCTGGAGCGTACGGCGATGACTGACAAGAGAAGCCTCTTAAATCTGAGTGTTTCTTGTGAACAAACTAATTTCTCCATCAGTGATCTGACAAGGTATGATTTGGAAATATATATTTGTAGTAAGATTTTTCAAGAAGTTTGGGATGTTTAGTTCTGAAACTAGGATGTTCTTTCTTATGTGGCTAGTTGTCAAACAGACGGGCCTCCTGAAGATTCCTAATTTTGATTTCTATTTCAAAGCGAATTATGATACTTAATCGAATTTTGAGTACATTTTTTTAACGATGGTGGTGGCGTCCACCACCATCAGTTTTCACACACTAAATTCTCTTATTTAATACAGTGATCTTTGATTTGTTATGATGTAGCTTACTATTTTTATATGGTATGTTTTCATGGATGTGACAGAGCTACAGTCATCGGCATTCTCCAATTTGCATGAGACTGAAACTGTTGCATGTACAGAACTGGCAGATGCAATTTATCTAATCATATTTGTGCATTTACTTCTGGCTAATTGGGCAGTTTGTGTTTGTTTTCAGCCGTTTTACCTTTCTCCTTGTTTGAGAGGTGACCCCAGGCTGTGTGACAGTGCAATCTAGGTGGAAAGAACATCTAATTTTTATGTTAGTTGTATTTTTTTCTTTTCTTTTTGCACCGTTTTAATAAAATTCTCATTGTATTTAAACAGTTTGTTTGTATTGATTTTATTTTGCACCCTCATTCTCTACATTTAACTATATGAGCCTTTAATAACAAACATCTTGTATTTTTACAGTGACACAAGAGCTTTCAGCTGCATATATAAGGTTATTCCCACAGTTAAGGAAAACTGGAGAATTTAAACATTTTAGTGGGGATTAAAGAAATGGTTGAGCCAAATATGAAAATTTGTTGAAAATGTACTCACCCTCAGTCCATCCATGATGTAGATGAGTTTGTTTCTTCATCAGGACAGATTTGAGGAATGTAGCATTACATCACTTGCTCACCAATGGATCCATTGCAGTGAATGGGTGCCATCAGAATGAGAGTCCAAACAGCTGATAAAACCATCACAATAATCCACACGTCTTCAGTCCATAAATTAATGTCTTGTGAAGTGAAAAGTGGTGTTTTTTTTTTTTGGTTTTTTTTTTTGGTGAACTGTTATTAATTTGCAAAAAATAATAAAAAAAATAATGGACATTTTTCAATATTTTAAGGCTCTTCTCTAAAATATTTCTTTGGTTAGAATCTGCTCTTTTGCCATCTCAATGATTTTTCCAGTAATCCCAGTATGGAAGAGTGGAAACCTAAATTAAGAAAAACTAAAACTATAGTCGTAAGCAAGCATATAAAGAAGCAATGTGTTTACTCAGCTAAAATGCAGCTGATCCTTGCAATTGTTTCAGAAATATCTTAAGTTACTGCAAGTGAAAGTCATTTAATTTTAATTTCCAGCAAGCACTGTCTGCCATCTAGGACTGGTAATTACCACAGCATGTGATTTTTGCCTTGCGTCAGGACACAGTGTACAGGGTAAAGCATAAATAAAGTTTACTCTTCTTAATGCAAGTTTATATTAGATTGCTGAAGACGTATTTTGCTTTCACTTATAATGTGAGAAATTGCCCGATTAGTGCTCTGGATGTTTGTATTATTTATGAGGTATTTTTGTGGGCTATTGGTTGAGTTCTTTTGCTCTAATAAATTCAAAGTGAGAGTCTGATGAATTAGTAATACCAACACTGATATCTTTGGGATCAGTTTTCATTTGTTTTTGCTTTGCAGGTATCCATTTCAAGTGGAAGCCTTTTCCACACAGTGCACACTGCATCGTGTTCATATCCACCTGAGCGCTGATGCTGGACACATCGTAATCTGAAGACGCCTGTCTCAGTCTCTCTGCTGTTTGGACGTTGCTGTGAAATGGTTCTTTGATACTGCAGTGACAAGGTAACTAGGGTGTCAAAAACTATGGGAATGTCAGGTGTGTTTGCTCACCTGTGAAGTGCAATATGTTTGAGCAGAAGAGAATTATGGTACAGCAGTCTGAATTGTTTGTAAACAACCTAATGTATATTGACTGGTATTTTGCGCATTTAGATGCATAGAATGGAAATGAGATTTAACTACGCCATGTTCTTTTAATAGGTTTAGGAGAAGATTTATTTTTAGCATGCAAAACCTTTGCCAAGGGCAAAAACAAAAGTGTTGCGCTTATAATTTTGTTCAGTGTATGTGTGTATATATATATATATATATATATACATACACACACATATACAGTATATATATGTATATATATAAAAAAAAGAGTCTGTCGTTTTAAATAGTTGTCAATGGGCAAAGAGACTTTACCAGCAAATCTACCAGTAGGGGCTAGACATTAAACATTAACCCTTGTAGTGACTTATCATATTTGTAAATGAAATGTCAGATCTTGTGGATAATTCATACAGAACATGTGAATGCTATTTATAGTATACATACTATATTAAGTATAAATAGTAAGAGTAGTACGCTAGTATGATATTTCGAACACGACCACGGATGTCCAAAAAAGCTGCAGCTCACTAGGTTTTGAGAGACAGATGGAAGCAGTCCATAAGCACAGCACAGTACTGCACTGGCCCTTTAAGAGACTCGGTCCTGGATTCTGTTACTCCGTAACACCCGTGTCATTTCACTATGGCGAAGGGGCTGTAAACAAATGCGGTGGGAAAAGCGCGTCTTTGTGAAAATAGATTTCCGTTAGGGATGATTTCGCGTTTAGTTGAGTAGCCTATATTAACATAGTACGGATGGAGTTGCGCTTATAATTTTGTTCAGTGTATGTGTGTATATATATATATATATATATATACATACACACACATATACAGTATATATATGTATATATATAAAAAAAAGAGTCTGTCGTTTTAAATAGTTGTCAATGGGCAAAGAGACTTTACCAGCAAATCTACCAGTAGGGGCTAGACATTAAACATTAACCCTTGTAGTGACTTATCATATTTGTAAATGAAATGTCAGATCTTGTGGATAATTCATACAGAACATGTGAATGCTATTTATAGTATACATACTATATTAAGTATAAATAGTAAGAGTAGTACGCTAGTATGATATTTCGAACACGACCACGGATGTCCTAAAGAGCTGCAGCTCACTAGGTTTTGAGAGACAGATGGAAGCAGTCCATAAGCACAGCACAGTACTGCACTGGCCCTTTAAGAGACTCGGTCCTGGATTCTGTTACTCAGCAACACCCGTGTCATTTCACTATGGCGAAGGGGCTGTAAACAAATGCGGTGGGAAAAGCGCGTCTTTGTGAAAATAGATTTCCGTTAGGGATGATTTCGCGTTTAGTTGAGTAGCCTATATTAACATAGTACGGATGGAGAAATGTGTGAAAGCGCCGTAGTGATGCAGACTGGACGCGGACCATCCGATTTCAGTAACATGGACATGATCAAACCGTCAAACCTCTTTCAAATACACCTTTTATCCTGTTAGTCCGGAGCTGTTTTAGGTTGAAATCATGTTGACCGGGTCCAAAACCACCTTTAAAGTGAGACAGATGGTTCCGGACATGAAGGTAAGCTTAAATAATAATATAAATATCCAACATTTATTTAGAAGTTTATCATTGTTTTCTCATTTCTGCGTCGTCTAAGTATAATATAAACATTGTAATTCATATTAAAGTAAGCACGATTTTGAGAAGGTTTCAAACACGCCCATGTGAATTTTATGCATTGCATCTGTCAGTAAGTTTATAACAGATGAGTAAATGTTTGTGCAACTTTCATGCAAATGTTACTAGTCACTTTCCCAGGAAAACTGCATCCATTAAATTCATCATCATTTTACCAGAAATAGGTTTAATGGATGTAACCACAATCTGCAATTGTGGTGGGAGTCAGTTTTCCATAAAAAAATAGTTTCAAACTTTTTCTAAGAATGACTTATGTTGTCTGGCATATGAATTTGAGCTCAGGTTAGCTGGTTTTTGGATCTGAACTACATCAGTGCTTAGTATTTTTCAGATGCTGTGAGAATGATGGAATATACTTTTCTGTTCTATACTCTATCTTCCATAACTCTCACAATTATTGTATTTGGAAACTACATTCACATCATTTCATTTCACCAGAAACTCTTTAAATGGAATAGTCGACATTCTGTGGTTGAGGAGTCAGTTTTTCCATTTAGGAAAAAAATATAAAAATCAAAAACTCTAAAAGGAACAAGAAAGCATAAATCTGCTTTAGTGGGCAAGGAATGTCTGGCTGGTTGTATTTGTTACTTAAAAATGATCAAGCCTAAATATGTTGGAATAACAGAGCCTCCTTTATTGGATTCTCAGATGGGAATTCGGTTTCATTTTTATTTTTGTCTACTTTTTATCTCATAGGGTGTGGTGAGTGTATTTTTATTTTATGTTTTATTTAGTCATTCATAAAGCATGCTTGGAGACATAAATATGTTTTGATGTATTGTAATATTAAATATTAATTTCATATAAATAATGCATTATAATTTTTTTTTAATTGGTTAATCTTTTTATTTTGAGGATTGAGAGGATAAATTGCAATCCCCTTCGGTTGTATAGAAAAGAACATTTGTTTTACACTCAGTGCTTTAAAAAAATGTTTGATTATTTAAATTATTCATTTTTTATTTGTTTAGGAGATTGACAGCATAAATTACCTTTCACTATTTATTTATTTTTTTTGTTGGAAAAGAGCTGATCGGACACTCCTCTTAATATCATCTTTGTGTTTCATGCAAGAAAGAAAATAATATATTTGTCTGAATGACAAGAGCATGAGTAAATGATGACCAATTTTATTTATGGGAGAGCAAATCTTCTACTTTCTTGAGCTATAATCTGCTATTGCTCACCTCTACTGCATGACTTTTCTTCCCTGGCTATTTTAAGCTGCCTCGGGGGGGGAAACCGCTAGCAGATGCCTCCACCCGTGGATTCTGGAGAGTGTGGAGGCCCCGATGTGCACAACATCTGGCTGTTGCCATGGAAACAGCCTACCCAGAACTCTCTAGGTGTGGAGGTGGGGAATCAGTATTGCTGAAGTGTCAGACGTGACTCTTCCCTGCTTAGAAAATGAATCCAATTGTGTAGATTGTGTGGATGGAGGCCACCCAAGCGGGTGCATTTGAGAATGGGGCCACCTATATTTTGATCCAGTGCTGTACATGAACAGATGGAGAAGGAATTGTGAATGTAGCAGTTGTGGCGAGACTTTACCACATTGGCTTTTTCATTTAAAACTCATTAAGCCAGTTCAAACCAGTCACTCAGTCATAACAGAGATTTTCATAGCTGACATGTGACGTTTCAGACTCTTCAAATGGGAGTCTTGGGATCAACTCGTCTGGAATGAAAAATAAAACTAAAATATGACTCGCCGCTTCCCCCATGGGTCAAACTACACACTGTAAATGCGAATATACTGCTGTAGAGCTCAGGGATATCTCTTTCATTGTTGCTTGTTTGGTTGGAGTGGAATATGCCATGTGGCGTATGTAATTACTTGCGTTTATGTTATCGAAGTGAACGGCGTCATCTGGCGAGATGAGTGGTTGTTTAAATAAGAGCTTTGCTGAAGGTTTGTTTTGACTTTACATTATTTAAAAAGACGATGCATGACATAAACAAGACTGCGACACACCCTCTAATTGACCTTGGAGCTTTTCCTGCACTGCTTTTTTTGAGATGTGGTTTCTTAATAAGCTCCATAAAGAGAATGACGACACAAAAACAGCTGGAACAGTGGTGGTTTGTGCATATGAATCTATATAAAACTAGATTAGTTTTGCAAAACAGTTTTGTAGAGAGTGATGCTTGCCAATCCTAAATCACTGTCGCAGTTCTAGGGTATTGTGGTGTTGCTGTGTGGTTGTTAATGTGTTCTGAGTGGGTTTTTAGTGTGTTGCTATGCGGTTGCTAGGGTGTTCTGGGTTTATTGCTGGCCTAAGGTCTCTAGATATGGCTCAGGTTCTGTTTTGGACTTGATTTATCACCCTCCAAGTGAAAACTTTAAAATTGCGATTTATCAAATTTGTAGTACTAGTGGTGCAGGATGAGGTACGTGCCAATGTGTATTATTTAGCGCTACAGATCTTTAAATATGAGCAGTAGTAACAAGTGTTATTTTAATTATTGGGATTAGGATTAGCATTTAACCAAAAGTAAAAAAAAAAAATACTAAAAATTAAAGAAAAAAATCATTGTTTGAAATAAAATAAACAAACTGAAATGTTGTACTTTAAGTTAAAGTATTAAAATATCTCAAACAAAATAAAGTAGATATTAAATAAAAATGAATAAACACTATATAGACGTGTTTAAAAAAATAACCAAAACACAAACTAAAATTAAAGTGGAAAAAAAATCTAATTCAAAATATTGACAACAATAATAGTATACGAATGATACTAAAATAGCACTGATAATATTTTACATTAGTTTTTTTCATTTCATTTTAATTTAACTGTTTTGTAATTTTATTTGTGTTTTTTTTTTTAGTATGTCTGTATAGTTTTTATTGATTTATTTTAGTACATCAAGTGAATCTAAATGAAAATGAAAAATGTTGCCTTGAAAACTAGCAAAAATAAGTTACTTTTTTATTACTACTTTATTTCATATAACATCTATTTTATTCCAAGTAACGAAAAATTTTATTTTAATTATTTTGGTTTTAGTTAACCACAATAACCCTTGTTGTAATATTAATTGTTTTTGCCCCCCCCCCCCAAGGCTGTTTTATTTGGGAAATAAAGCCCAGGAAAGGCAGCGTCACGGCTAGACGAGACTGATTTTTCATTTCAGGTATGTTAGTTTGAGAACAAAGGTGCTATTTTTAACCATCTGAACTGACATGCAGAGAAAATACTTTATAGAAATAGATGCATTGTTCCCGTTTGTTGACATTTCTCTGCAGCAGAGAGATGCACGCGAAGAAAATAACGAGCCGCCGTACAATAGCTTGGCTCTGTAAAGCGATAGGTTTAAGCATCCCACCAGGCCTCTAGTTGCCTCATTTAGCTCTAGATTGATGCTCCGCACAAAGGCTTATTGTGCCTCTAGGCGATGACTAATAAACTTAACAGTGTGAGGTTTATGTGGTGGCACAGTGCTTTCCTACATTCCCATTGGCCGTCTTGTTTCAACGAGTCTGGCCTGGCTGCTTCGGGGGAGAGGAGGCCTGTATGTTCCCTCAGCTGCATTCTCTGGCCACAGAAACCAGGGGAAGCCATGAGCAATGGAAACTGCAATGAGTCTTGGCTGCCTCGGCCCTCAGAAGCTGAGAGGAACTAGAGGAAAGGATGTATTTAATGGTGAAGAAAGAGGCAATGAAAGAGAGATTACACGATAGCGGTGGCGAGCATGTGACTCGAAGAACTGAACCCTCAGCAAAAAATGTGCTACTGAGGTTTTTTTCCCCCCTTTCATTTATCTGTCCTGCACTTATTGCACATGTAGTCACTTCCTCAGAGATGTTAAGCGGTCCAGTTTCCTGGGCTTTGAATGCTTAATGACTCCTCTCTGTACTGTCGATCTATATTAGTTTAGGAATACTGCAGGGTGGAATTTTAAATGCCCATAAATGCGAGAGTGTGTTTGCTTGTTTAGAACACACTGTTTCTGATCACAGAGTGATAAAAGTGACCATTTAAAAGCTTAAGCCTGAAAACAAACCAACTAACACTTGTGCACACATTTATTCCTGTCCTAGTTCAAATGTTTAATGGAGCCTCTGTTAAGAAACACTTTGTTGTTGTTTTCCTTCAGGTCTTGGCCGGAACGCCAGCCTTCCTTCAACGGAAACAAGAATAAAACACTTTTGTTGTTCTTGTTCTGGTGGATTTTATTCTGGCTACCTTTTAGAGTCTAGTATTTTGCGACTAAATTTACACAAAATTGAAACTACTGCGCACGCAGTAAATTATTTTATACATGGTTGATATGCAGTATTGCCAAAAATAATATTATAGCATCATATACAAAGTTATCTTGAAATTTATTTACTTTATTTTTTTATTTAATTACATTTTATTTAACTTTTAATTAAACTTTATTGTAATTAATGAATTAATTTAAAGTTTTGTTATTTATTTATTTCAATTGTAATGTGTTTTTTTTTTGCAGGTTTAGGGGGGACAGTGTTTTTATTAATATAATCCAGTACCAAAGCTTTTTCGTGTTCGTGATTAGCACGCAAATTCTCAGTAGGAGAATTTAAATAATAAAATTATTTATTTGTTTGTTTGTTTATTTTAATTTTACATTTATCTTTAATTAATTTATTTAAATGTTATTTATTTTAATTAAATTTTTAAATTTTTTTTGCAGGTTTGGGGGATGGTGTTTGTATTAAGGGGAAGTCGTGGCCTAATGGTTAGAGAGTCGGACTCGTAACCCAAACGTTGTGAGTTCGAGTCTCAAGTCCGGCAGGGATTGTAGGTGGGGGGAGTGAATGTACAGCGCTCTCTTCCACCTTCAATACCACGACTGAGGTGCCCTTGAGCAAGGCACCGAACCCCCAACTGCTCCCCGGGCGCCGCAGCAAAAATGGCTGCCCACTGCTCCGGGTGTGTGTTCACGGTGTGTGAGTGTGTGTGTTCACTGCTGTGTGTGTGCACTTAGGATGGGTTAAACGCAGAGCACTAATTCCTAGTATGGGTAACCATACTTGGCCACATATCACGTCACTTCACTTCACTTTATTAATATAATCCAATATCAAGGCTGTTTAATATTAGGGATTAGCTAACAAGTTCTCAAATGGTGCTTATGTTGGCAATGCAACATTTCTTGAACTGTTTTGTTCTGAATGTCTAAATAACTGCAGTTATTATCTGCATGATGCAGCCAGATGCTTCTGGTTCAAACTCCCTATATTGAAAAGTTGCTGAAGCTCTTTCTCCATTGAGGTGTATTAGAGCTGTGGGTTCAGACCTCTGGAAGTATGTCATCCCTGTTAGACTTCTGTTCTACCCAGTAGTGACTCGCAAATGAAAGACGCTTTGTTATAAATGGGTTGATAATATCAGCGTGTTCAATTTTAATCTACTTGTGTGGTTCAGTTGCACTGTGGGAAATGAAACCTGAAAGTCTATTTAGAGATGAATGCAATTTAAATATAGTGCCAGGAGGTGCTTTCAAACCATTATTCTGATCGGACAGAGATGCTGAAGCTCTTTCTCCATTGAGGTGTATTAGAGCTGTGGGTTCAGACCTCTGGAAGTATATCATCCCTGTTAGACTTCTGTTCTACCCAGTAGTGACTCGCAAATGAAAGACGCTTTGTTATAAATGGGTTGATAATATCAGCGTGTTCAATTTTAATCTACTTGTGTGGTTCAGTTGCACTGTGGGAAATGAAACCTGAAAGTCTATTTAGAGATGAATGCAATTTAAATATAGTGCCAGGAGGTGCTTTCAAACCATTATTCTGATCGGTGCATATAAATTTAGGCCTCATTTCTCATCCTGTCACTGTATCAGAAGGCAAATTTGCATAGCGTGCATCAGCCAGACTAATGAATTGTTCAATATTTTGAGATTTTTAGCATTAACCAGTGTCTTCTTAATATGTTAGTATGAGTCTGATCTTCCTGTTTTCAAATATTTTTAGTAATTTTTGAAACATATAAATTGTTTGTGCATAATGCATATGTTGAACATCACCTGACCAAACAGGAAAACCAGTCTCATTGCAACCGCTTGTTGAAGAAAGTATTAACCACAATATTGAACTAATGGCGATATCTATGGACTTTTATGGCTAGTCATTATTTTTGCTGGCGTTTTATTCAATTTTAATATCCCAATGTTATGGAGAAGAAGATATAAACTTTTAGATCTCAATTTGTGTCAGTTATGATAATCTTTTGTATCTTTTTTTGAAGACATCTTGTGTACAACAACTCTATATTTAACGAAGCACTTAGAAAAGACCTGGACCAGAAATGGCATGACCTGATATAAAGAATGCAGATGTTTGTTGTACATATAAGCCCTATTAATTTTACCATACTATATGACAACCTTCATTTGTTTATTATCTCTCTGTGTTTCTACAGGAGAGGATGATGAGCCACAGTAGCCTTCATGCACGTGGGAGAGATGTGCTTGGCCTCTGCTGTTTACCAGGTAAATCTCACAATGCAAGCTTATTTTTATAATATATTAACATTTATAACAGGATTTCCCCGGTTATCCTACCGTTAATTAATTAATTACACTACCGTTCAAAAGTTTGGGAAATTTTTATTTATTTATTTATTTATTTATGTTTTTAAAGGGATAGTTCACCCAAAAATGAAAATGTGATGTTTATCTGCTTACCCCCAGGGCATCCAAGATGTAGGTGTCTTTGTTTCTTCAGTAGAACACAAATGAAAAAATTTAACTTAAACCGTTGCAGTCTGTCAGTCATATAATGACAGTCAATGGGCTCCACGGCTTTGAGAGTAAAAAAAAAAACATACACAGAAAAAAAACAAATTAAACCCTGCGGCTTGTGACGATACATTGAGGTCTTAAGACATGAAACGATCGGTCTGTGCAAGAAACTGAACAGTATTTATATAATTTTTAATCATTTTTCACTCACACAGTGCAGAGAGATTGCCGACGTGTTCACTGCCACTGCGATGATCTAAAGATATTTAGAAGTACAGGTCATCACAATGGAAGACAATTTTGATATATCATCAGACAATGTGGAATTTTTTGCCCATCCTTATTTATTTGACGTCACGCGGCGGATGTGTTGAACGTGCTCAGACATTGCGGTGGATCAGAGGTAAAAAATTATTTAAATAGTGTGCAGTTTCTTGCACAGACCGATCGTTTCATGTCTTAAGACCTCAATGTATCGTCACGAGTCGCAGGGTTTAATTTGGTTTTGTCTGTGTATGTTTCTTTTACTCTCAAAGCCGTGGAGCCCATTGACTGTCTTTATATGACTGACAGACTGCAACGGTTTGAGTTAAAAATCTTCGTTTGTGTTCTACTGAAGAATCAAAGTCACCTACATCTTGGATGCCCTGGGGGTAAGCAGATAAACATCACATTTTCATTTTTGGGTGAACTATCCCTTCAATGCTTTTCTGCTTACCAAAGCTGCATTTATTTGATCAAAAATACTATTATTAAATATTATTAAACTGTTTTCTATTTGAATATATTTAAAAATGTTAATTATTCCTGTGATACTAAGCTGTATTTTCATCACCATTACCCCAGTCTTCAGTGTCACATGATCCTTTGAAAATCATTTTAATATGCTGATTTGCTGTTCAAGAAACATTTCTGATTATTATCAATGTTGAAAACAGTTGTGCTGCTTCATATTTTCATGGAAATCCAGAATTCTTTGATGAATAATATATTCAAAAGAACAGTATATATTTGAAATAGCCTTTTTTTGTAACATTATACATTTCCTTATTGTCACTTTTGATAAATTTAATGTATCCTTGACGAATAAAAGTATTAATTTCTACAGAAAACAAGACAAAACAAAACAGTACAACAGTAGTGTAAGTTGAAGTAGTTCTGTCAGGAACCATGTTGATGAAGAGAACCATGTTCTCTTCTTTCCCTGTTCTCAAAAATTCTAGAGAAAATATTTGTGCGCAGGCTTGATAATTTTATAGACAAACATGAATTATTAAGTGATCATCAGTATGGCTTTAGAACAAACAGGTCGACCTCAATGGCTGTGATGGAACTGGTAGAAGAGATTTCTTCTTCAATGGATAATAAGGAATATACTGTGGAGGTGTTCCTGGATTTAAAAAAAGCATTTGACACTATTGATTGTGGTTTATTAATGATGAAACTGGAGAGATATGGTATAAGAGGAAAAGCCTGTACTTGGATAAAAAGTTACCTCGATGACAGATATCAATTTGTACAAATAAATAATGTTAAATCAGATGTAATAAAAGTCACTTGTGGTGTTTCCGCAAGGTTCGGTGTTAGGCCCCAAATTGTTTGTACTGTACATAAATGATATTTGTAAAGTGTCTAAAGTATTAAAAATGGTTTTGTTTGCTGATGATACAAATTTGTATTGTTCGAGGAAAAACTTGGAAAAGCTTCTGAATACAGTGGAAATCGAACTCATGGTTTTCAAAAAAATGGTTTGATGATAATAGACTTTCGCTGAATTTAAGTAAAACTAAATTTATAATATTTAGTAATCGACAAAGTAACAACAAAATTAAATTAAGGATTAACAATGAGGAAATAGAAAGAGTGTATGAAAATAAATTGTTGGGTGTTATAATTGATCATAAATTATGTTGGAAACCACATATTAACCATGTAAAAATGTCCAAATCCATTGCAATATTAAATAGAATAAAACATATTTTGAACGAAAAAACTTTATATATATTGTATTGTGCGCTCATAGTTCCATACATTACTTATTGTGTGGAGGTGTGGGGTCATACTTATAAAACCAATATAAATTCAATATATATTTTACAAAAGAAAGCAATTAGGATTGCTAAAAGGGTTGATTATTACGAACCAACAAATAAATTGTTTATTAATTTACATGCTTTAAAATTTGTCGATTTAGTTGATTTATGTACATCACAGATAATGTTCAAAGTTTATAATAATTTACTTCCAAATTGTATTCAGAGGCTGTTCAAAATAAGAGAAAGTCAGTATAATCTAAGAGGATTGTATATGTTTAAAAAAGTAAGGAATTAATGCAAAAAGTAGGTGTTTATCTGTTAAAGGGGTAAATCTATGGAATACTTGTGATAAGGAATTAAAATGATGTAATTCAAGAAAATGTATAAAAATAAGGCGTTAAATAATTATATGACTCGGTATCAATAATTGTGAATGTAATGTTACAATATTGAAGTAATAGCTGGAATGTGTATTTTTTGTTATGTTGTTTTGAATTATGGATGTACATTTGGGGTAATGTTTATGTAACATGTTTATCTTGTATTTTTTAATGAAAAGTGTCGCTCATCAGTTAACTGTGTATAAAGGGTAGGCATAATAAGCAAGGCTTCAGCCTACACCTTTTTCGGTAATTATGTTTATTTATTTTTTTTATGAAAAGTTGTCTGTGAGGACCGAAATAAAATGATTGATTGATTGATTGATTGATTGATGAAACTACTTTTAATTATGTATAGTTTGGAGCTTGTCAAACTGCAGTTTCATAGTTTGTAAATGCACATTTATAAAAAAAAAAATGATGAACTAAAATACTTTTATTAAACTAAAAAACATTAAAAAGCGTAGTGACTAAAAATTTATTTTTGCTACAAAAAAAAAGTATACGTAAAATGACATTTAACGTGTGAAAATTGAGTGATTCATGAATCAGCAAATCGCGTTGTTGAATTGAATTAATTCACAAACAAATTGTCCGAATCAAATGATTCCCTGAAATGAATCAGACTTCCTAATGCCATTTGAGAGAGGGGACTATTCTAAGAGAGTGTGATTGTTTTGTACAGTGTGACATACAAAAACAGTGCTAGTGTTTCCCCACTCTTTGTTGGAAAAGCTACACTGTTTTGAAAACCTTCTGAAATAAGTAGTCACGTTAATAGCGGCGCTGCTTTCAGGTAGTTGATCTCCGACAGGAAAAGACCAGGTCTGGATGGCTGTGGTCCGTCTGCCTCTGTGGGTGTGAATGGCCTCAGAAAACAATGGCTCAGTGTGCAGAGTGTGTGTTGAAGCCCAGTAGCCCCTCACCACAATCTCAACGTCAGCAGTGTGTTTAAGCAGCAGCTTTACTCAGGAATGTTGGCAGGCTGTGAGTCTGACCCGGACAACCTAATCTGTAACACTTCATATCAGCACTTACGCTCAGCAGCGCTTTGGGAGCACAGAGCGTTTCCCACCGCGTCAACATTTAAAGGTGGGGTAAGCGATTTCTGGTAGCCAATGTTGACATTTGAAATCACAGCGGCACGACACGACAAATCCCCGACAGAAAACTGCTGCTGCGTTCTATTCATGATGTATTGACACACATTTCAAATGATTTTCAACGGTCGCTTTGTCGCATTCAGTGCACTAGACAGACTTTAGCTGTTGCGGCGCGGACACGATGTTACTCACCTATCGAGAAGAAACAAAGCAACCTCTGCGTCCGATCGCAAGCCTTCCGCTCCTTGAGTTCTCTCCAGCGCTGGAAAACTGATCCGATATTTACACGGGTCCTACTTATTGCTTTAAGCCTTCTTTTGTTCCGCAGATGTTTTCCTCTTGTTTTTTTATCCACCATCTCTATCTTTCTGTCGCCTGGCTCGCTAATGTCAGTCATGTGCACTGAACGCTCTCTCCGCCACGTCAGGAGTAGACACGCCCCTTTCTGCTGATTGGCTACAAGTTTGTTTTGCTAGTCGGCCCGAATCAGTTTTCTAAAGCGTTTTTGAAAAATCGCTTACCCCACCTTTAATAGAGCTGCTCACCTCAACGCTTCTCACACACAGCTCGGTCTTTGTTGATATTCAGCTTGGTCTCTGTTTAGACACTAAACACACACACCTGTCTGTTTTTACTTTTCACTGTTTACATTTGTGAATTCAATCAAATTCTCAAGGACACTTAAAATAGTGGCCCCCAAAATGTTTTAATCCTGTAAAATGTCGAAAAGCTATTGCAACACTTTTTTTCTCAGATTTGTTTTTTTATTGGATGTGTAAAAGCACTTTTGTTACAAAATGTGTTTATTGATACCTGCAAAGCTACCGTTAGTGATAAAAATATTAATTTGACAACCAGAAAGTGTCAAATTACTTTTGTTTTCATTTTGAACAGCATGCACTATTTTTTGTAAAAGTTTGGGTTGTCAGTAAGGTTTTTTTATTTTAAGGAATTAATACTTGTATTCGGCAAGGATGCATTAATTCAAACAGGAGTAACAGCAAAGACATTTATAATATTTTTTTATTTAATTTTAATACTAATTTTATTTAAAATTCATATTCATCACAAAAATCCTGTATCATAGTTTCCACAAAAATATTAAGCAGCACGACTGTTTTCAACATTGATGATAATACAAAATGTTTCTTGAGCAGCAAATCAGCATATTAGAATTATTTCTGAAGGCTGGAATAATGATGCTGAAAAGTCAGGAATAAATTACATGTTAAAATATGTTTAAACAGTTCTCAAAAATTGTAATAATATTTCACATTATTACTGTTTTTACTGAATTTTTAAGCGAATAAATACAGCCTTGGTGAGCAGAAGAGACTTCTTTCACAGATCTTTACACTAATGTACACACTAGTACAATATAGACATAAATACATTAGTAATTTATAGGCCGTGTAGACAGCATACATAATATTATTGGCTGAAAGGCAGCACATGTCATGACTTCTTCTGTTGTGAGATCTTCATTCATTTGAATCCTAGATGTCTAAGATATCATGTGCCACAAGTCTCATCCATTCACAGTGGTTTTAATATGGAGCGACAAACTCCGTTTAATCATTCAGGGTCACAGGGCTCACATTGCAGAGATCCGTGGACACACACATGCTCTCATGGTCAGTACAGTCATGTGTAAGACTCTACCTCCATCCGCACAATCTCAGATAACCCTCCGACACAGGGCAGCGGAAACTGAATCGGTCCCCGGAGGTCAACAGGTCAGAGGAGTTTGAAAGAGTAGATTATACTGTATACACTGCTGACAGCCTGCTATTTAAAAGAATGTATGTCTTATGCAATGATAAATTATTCACACGTGCAGTACACTGCGTTGTTGTCACATGACCTCATTATGTTTCAAGGTGAATTGAGAGAATGGCATCCAGTTAGCATCTCAGAAACCGAATCAGCGGTTTTTAAACCAGTTCGCATTTGCATTGCATGAAACAGTAATTTTGTGGCATATTTTGGTTGTATGCTGCACGTTTTGTCAGATGCATACAGAAAAATCACATTGTGCATGATGCATACTGCAACAGTAGTGTGGTAGTATGCAGTTTTGAACATACCCCAGATGCTGTTCATTGTTTAATTATTATATAGAGGAGTTGTTATTTGTGTTGTGGGGTGGCTAAAAAGAAAGGAATTAGTTTTTTGGCAGTTTTGGCAATTTTGCTGTTCGTAAGCCCAGGGCTGTCCAATTTCTCTAAAAGCCCAATTATGTCATGTCAAAAAGTAAAGACATTTTCTGTGTCACTGACAGCACTTTTTGAAGTGGTTTAAGCTGTTAGGCCTTCTTTGTCTTACTGGTTACAAGTTCACTGTTACCTAGTAAAACCTTGCTGGGAGTGTCTTAACCGCAAGTTTATGAAATAATAAGATTGATGTTTGCTCTGTTATCATTGGGAATGCGAGATGTGACCTTGCTTCATAGTTGCTTATTCACATGACGTCATGCAGTAGCATAAAACCTGGAACAATCCGGCTGATGTGACCCGGAGAAGTTGGACCAACATGGCATAACCCTGGTAGCGCACGCTACTCTTGCCTGAAAGTGAAGTTTAATGGAAAACAAATGTTGACAAAAACAAATCAAACTGTACATGTGGTTCAAATTAGCAAAGCAGCAACTCAATGAAACTCAACGCAAGCCGGGGTGAAATGGATTCGTGTTATTCATTATGACTGAAAGAGTTTTATTTTGAGAGAAATTTCGAAAAAATGATTTTGGCAAACTAAACTGATTCAGTATTATGTAAGTATTTGACATGCATAACAATTAACTTACTGACTATAAATGTATTTATACAATTTACAGGCCCCATAAGGTATTTAGGATAAGCTGTCAAACACTTTAAATGCATATCAGCCATCTATCACACAAACTTGTATTATCTTCATTGAATATTTGTCCAGAATAAGTTGTAATTTTGTGCATGTTTTTCTACGCTAAAATTAAAATCTATTTTGATTATAGTATCTATTTATTGCTGTTTGAATTAGCTTTTATTTTACTTTTCTAATATTAGTTTGTCATTTATTACTTTTTTTGTGCAATTAATCTGAGCAATTTTAGTACTTGTTTATTTCATTTAGTACTAGTTATTTCAGTAACTTACCAAGGCAACGTTTCAAATTTTTAGGTTTTTATTTAATATTTATTATATTTTAGCTTTATTCTGATTACTGACAGCAATTTTGAATAGTTTTAGTTTTAATTAAAAAGAAGAACACTGAAACAGCTATAAACCTTGTGGAATTAAGTACATTTTCACTGTTCATGAAACTGTCCAGTCAGTCCAAAGAGCTCTGTATTTCTAATAGCACAGTAATCACCGTGACGGTCCAATCTCTCTGTTCTCTCTGACATCTGCGTCCCATGATGCCTCAGGAATGAGCTTCGAAATCCAACGCACCCTTGAGAGTCATAAAATGTAGAAACTCTGCTTTGAAAAGTGACCACAAGAGCCATAAGAGCAGCTCAACTCAGTTCACGTGTGTGAGAGCGTGTTCATGCCTGGGTTTAAGGGGCTCTACCGACATTAAATTCTGTCCTTTGCCTTCACTTTTTATGATTGTGTGAGTTCTATGTCAACAGAATCATAATTTCCCTCAGTCTGTTTTTAAATTACCGCATATCCTTTATATATGTGACCGTAATAGCCTACAGAGACTTTAAAGTTTCCCTTTGAATTAAAAGCCAGATGTTTGTGTCATTCCTTCCACAGATCACACATTTTCCTATTGCTATAGTACACTTTTAGCATAATACTAGCATATAGATGATCTCCAAGCTAACAGACATGGACTAAAAGTCACTAAAGGCATGTCTTTTTCATCATGTGTGATTTGTTTTTGCAGGAGAGTGTGTGCTACAGCGAGCCGTGCTGGTGAGGAAGAAGCTGTCGGCTAAAGGAGGAGGAGGCTGGTTGTCTGGGACTCTGTTCTGCACTCATTTCAGAGTGGCCTTCGTGCCTCAGGACAGCCAGAACCCTGACGTGAGTGCCACAGATTGCTGAGATGTTTTTTCCAGGGTAAAGTTGAGCCTTACTGTGGACCGTGAAGCGCTTTTGGCCGGCTGCAGTTTAGAAAGTCTCTGGCAGTCTAGTGTAACATGCTTTGCAGACGTGTTTATCTTGATGGCTTCTTTTCTCTTTATTCAGGATAACGCAGATCCTGTGCTGCTCGGAGATCATGACGTGGCTCTCGCCTCCATTGATAAAGTCGTGGCAGGTGAGGCAGATAAATGGATACATATTTTTATGAAACCTATAAAGAATATGTCCAGGCCGTGTTTTAATGCATATAAATGTGTGTTGTAGTGGGACCGTCTCGCACAAAACTAGTGACCCCTACCTGCTCTCTAAAATTCACCCCCGAGGAGCTGGTGTTGTACTGCCGAGACATGCGTGTCCTCTGCTTCCTGTTTGACAGACTCACGCCCGATACTCAAGCTGTGGAGGTTTGTCTTCATATAAAAATATAAGGAAAGTCTCTCATGCTCAGCAAGGCTGCATTTATTTGATCAATACACTGCTGTTCAAAAGTTTGGGATCAGTAAGACTTGTAATGTTTTTTAAAGAAGTCTCTTTAAGGCTGAATTTATTTGATCAAAAATATAGAAAAAAAACCCCGTAATCTTGCAAAATGTTATTAAAATATAAAAGAATGGTTTCTATTTTAATATCCTTTAAAATATAATTTATTCCTGTGATGCAAAGCTGAATTTCCATCAGCCATTACTCCGGTCTTCAGTGTCACATGATCCTTCAGAAATCATTTTAATATGCTGATTTATTATTAGAATTATCAATGTTGGCAACAGTTGTGCTGCTTAATATTTTTTTGGAACCTGTGATACTTTTTTTCAGGATTCTTTGATTAATAAAAAGGTAAAAAGAACAGCATTTATTCAAAATATCAATCTTTTCTAGCAATATAAATCTTTGCTGTCACTTCTTAACAATTTAACACATCCTTGCTGAGAAAAAAATTGTAATTAATAAAAAAAAAAAAAAAAAAAAAATTTACTGACCCCAAACTTTTGACCTGTAGTGTATATTGTTAGAAAATATTTATATTTTAAATAAATGCTCTTCTTTTTAACTTTTTTTTTCATCAAAGAATCCTGAAAAAAGTATCACTGGTTCCAAAAAAATATTAAGCAGCACAACAGTTTTCAGCACTGATAATAAATCAGCATATTAGAATGATTTCTGAAGGATCATGTGACACTGAAGACTGCAGTAATGATGCTGAAAATTCAGCTTTGCATCACAGGAATAAATTTGATTTTAATGTATATTCAAATAGAAAAACGTTATTTTACATCATAACATTTTTTCCTGTATTTTTGATCAAATAAATGCAGCCTTGATGAGCATAAGAAACTCCTGTAAAAAACATTAAAAATAGTTCTGATCACAAACTTTTGATCGGTAGTGTACATGGCAAATACAGTGAAATATTGTTGCAATTCAAAATAACTTTTCAATTTTAATATATTTTAAAATATAATTCATTCCTGTAATGGAAAGCTGCATTTTCAGCATCATTACTCCAGTCTTCAGTGTCACACGATCCTTCAGAAATCATTCTGATTTCTGCTCTGACTGCTGCTCAAGAATTCTTTATTATTTTCAATGTTGAACAGCTGTGCTGATTAATGTTTTGGGGGGAAATGTGGTACAATATTTTTGAGGATTTGTTGATGAATAGAAAGTTCAAAAGAACAGCTTTTATTTGAAGTAGGAATCTCTTGGAACTTTATAAACATCTTTACTGCCACTTTTCGATTTAATGCACCCTTGCTGAATAAAAGAATTAATTCCTTTAAAACTCCAAACTTTTGTATGATAGTGTACTTGCGCAAGTGTGCAAATGCCGATGTGTATTTTTTGCCAATATGCTGTGACTCCAAAGTCATGAGACAGGAAATATAGATGTTAATTTCATGCTTTTAAGAGACAAACAGGCACAATTTCTACTATTCTTATATTATATTTGTGAAAACATTTATTTTATCAGAAAACATGGCTGTTTTTGAATGGCCATCAGTGGAGAAAGATGTTTTTTTTAAACCATGAGGCCATGCTAACCAGCCAAACTGCTGACTTTAAGTTTGAAGTATTTGCTTTTACAATACATTATTGTAGAGTATGTTTCAAGCCTTTGATCATCATACTAATGACTGCCACTCTATTTCAACTTGCTTTCAGATCACGTACACCATTGCTAAGACCTACCAGCCACTGAAACCTGGAACCATCCTCTCCTTCCAAAATGCTGCTTTGGGTAGTATTGGTGAGTTATTGATAATCAATACAGAAATCCATCATGACAGTCAGAAGAAGAATTCTTGATAGCACACATATGTCGCCCAGACATCTATTTGATGTGTTTGTTTTGCTTTCTTGAAGATACCAATTTTGCTCATTTGACCCAGTAGCCCCTCACTGCAGAACACAAGATCCAGGGGGCGGGGTTGGATCCACATCTAGGGGGTGGAGATTGATAGGTTTAGGGATCAGGGGGTGGAGACGGGTAGGTTTAGGTATATGTAAGGTGGGAGGAGTTAGATCTGGATCCAACCACGCCCCCTGGATCTTGTGTTCTGCAGTGAGGACCGTCTCATATGACCCCACAACATTCCTTGAGGGTTGCCAGATGTTTTTGCAATATTTATAATTTAGAATAATATGTGATTGTTTTTTTTAAGTTGTTTATCTGATATTCTGATATTAGCACATATAGTTAAAATGTGACATTCTTGATGACACACTTTTGCTACTGGTAAGAATATAAATTTCAAGTCCAAGTGCACAAACGAGCAGGAATTTTTTATATTTCAGCTATTTTCAGTTATTCAGTTGATTTTGAAGCATCAGTGAGTGAAGGAATGAGTTTTAGATCAGTATTATAGCTGTAGGTAGGAGTAGGCAATGTATTGTATTATTAAAAATTCATGTACTTGTATGAATTAAGATTTAGTAAACAATTGGTAGGTAATTTTTGCTGTTAATGAAGTTTAATTACATGGATGAGTCTTTTTTTCTTTTCTTGTGGTCATTTATTGAATAAAAAAGTATGGAAAACATTGCTAATTATGATTTTATATATATTTTAGATAATTACTTTATATTATTTTTTTTAATATTTTATTGTTGTATTTAAATTTGTGTTAAACATTTTGAATCTACTAAAATAATGGTTACAACAACAATGTTTTTAAAAGTGATTTCAGAGCAAATACATAAATATTTTAATTTATATTGTCAAAAAGCTGAAGAATATTGGAATATAATTATTTTCACCCACTTCTAGCTTTGTGGTCTACACATATTAGATATTCAAATGAATCATAGAAGGAAATGTGAGCTAAGGCATGTCTCTGAGAGAGAAAGTGACCGGTAACCAGATGAATAATGGAAAGTAATCTGAAACAGGTCACCTTCTAGCCCTTTTTCAACCTTGTCAAGGTTTGTTTGTAGTCAATGCATGTTCATTGCACCAGTCCATGAGCCCTGCAGTGAGCAAATTGGGTTTGCAGCTCTCAGGAGGTTTTGCACACAAACCGGATCTTGTAATCAATCCAAACATTCAATGCTTCTCTATGCTGTCTATAGAAATGAAGCAGTTCCTAAGCAACAGGCGGCGTGACCCTAACATGAACTGGTTCGAGTGTTCGATGGGATGGGAGCAGGAGCTGGAGAGGACAGGTGCCAGCGGCTGGAGGGTCAGCTCTGTCAATGACCGCTTTGAGATGTCCACCAGGTAGAGCTCCTCTTTCAGACCTCCTGAGCTCAGTTTAGCTTTGACATTAGAACACGTCTTTCCGCTCTTTAGACACGACTGATGTTCATTGTTCCATAACAGTTTGCTAAATGCTTTTCCCACACATACATTCTGATGAATAACCTTTTGTGTGTTCAAAATATCATGCTACTATACTACTCGTGCCATTTTAGCAGTATGCAAATAAAAAACAATTTAATGAAGGTAACATTGACATTTCACACAAAATTGGACCAAAATAACCATATTTCAATATTATAACTGGCCACCACTTGCTGATTTGCATGTTACAGTTGTATAGTAATATTGTTAAATATTGCATGTTTATCCAAATACTATTAAGATGTTTAAGAGCAGTACGTTTTTTTTATTTTTTTTAAAGAAATGAATACTTCCATTCAGCAAGGATGCATTAAATTGAACAAAAGTGACATTAACCACATTTATAATATTACACAAGATTTCTATTTCAAATAAACTGTTTCCTAAATAAATCCTAAAAAGCATCATGCATTCCACAAAAATATTAAGCACAGCACAACAATTTTAAACACTGATAATAATTTTCTTGAGCAGCAAATCAGCATATTAGAATGATTTCTGAAGGATTGTGTGACACTGAAGACTGGAGTAATGATGCTGAAAATTCAGCTTGCATCACAGGAATAAATTACATTTCACAATATATTCAAATAGAAAACACTCATTGTAAATTGTATTAATATTTCATAACAAATGTCATATCATCTTTCAACACATTTAAAAAATCTTACCAACCCCAAACGTTTGAATGGTAGTGTAGAAATGTAAGGCTATATCTATTTGTGCCTGCAAGTACAGTGAGCTCACCACATAATATCATGTTTGCACAAGCGTGTCCAATCATAGGCACATCATATTCTATGTGGAAACTATTCACATGTTTTTTCCTCCTGTGTTCTTACAGTCTGCCCAGATTCAATGTGGTTCCTCAGAGGGTCCTGGACACAGAGCTCAAGAAAACATTTGCCCACTTTAACGAGGGTCGCATCCCAGTGAGTTCATTCTGACATCCCGCTACAAAACAAGACTTTTAAACACGGCATGAAAATGTTCCTAAATGTTGTTTTCATTATCTTTTATATTGCTACCATAATTCACCAAAACCTACTCCTCGCAAATCAAATCCTTAAGGAAAAAAATCAGTTCCTACACAACATTATATCCCAAAAAAAATTCGGTTTCACTTAAAGGGATAGTTCACCCAAAAATTACAGTTATGTTATCATTCACTCGCCATTCCAAACCTCTCAGACTTTCTTTCTACTGTGGAACTTCTGTTTCTACTTTCTTTGAAATATCTTTCTTTGTTCAACTGAAGAAAAAGTTGTACAGGTTTGGAATGACATGAAGTAGAGTCAAATGACAGAATGTGCATTTTTTGGGGTGAATGATCCCTTTATAAATATTTCACATTGCGAAAGTCAAGTATTGGGAATGCTGTTTATGTCCTTAAATGAATAGTTAGTAACAGTTCCCAAAGTACATGTTGTTATTTTTTCCATGCAGCAAAACGAGTCTGTCAAGCTCCAAAAAAGACACAAAATCACCATAAGAGTAGTTCATATGATGCACTAAGTACTTTGAAGCCATTCAATAGCTTTGTGCGCGAATATTCATCTTCTGGGTAAATTACAGTGCTGTGAAAAAGTGTTTGCTCTTTCCCAATTTCTTCTGTTTTTGTGTATATTTTATACTAAATTGTTTCAGATATGAAACCGTTGGTATTGGATAGCTGTTGTGCTTTATCATTTCAAAACTGTATTTTGTGTTTACTCTGTTTGCCTGAGTTTTACAAGACTTTTAAACACGGCATGAAAATGTTCCTACATTTTGTTTTCATTATCTTTTATATTGTTACCATAATTCACCAAAACCTACTCCTCGCAAATCAAATCCTTAAGGAAAAAAATCAGTTCCTACACAACATTATATCCCAAAAAAAATTCGGTTTCACTTAAAGGGATAGTTCACCCAAAAATAGTTCACCCAAGAACTTCTGTTTCTACTTTCTTTGAAATATCTTTCTTTGTTCAACAGAAGAAAAAGTTGTACAGGTTTGGAATGACATGAAGTAGAGTCAAATGACAGAATGTGCATTTTCTTGGGTGAATTATCCCTTTATAAATATTTCACATTGCGAAAGTCAAGTATTGTGAATGCTGTTTATGTCCTTAAATGAATAGTTAGTAACAGTTCCCAAAGTACATGTTGTTATTTTTTCCATGCAGCAAAACGAGTCTGTCAAGCTCCAAAAAAGACACAAAATCACCATAAGAGTAGTTCATATGATGCACTAAGTACTTTGAAGCCATTCAATAGCTTTGTGCGCGAATATTCATCTTCTGGGTAAATTACAGTGCTGTGAAAAAGTGTTTGCTCTTTCCCAATTTCTTCTGTTTTTGTGTATATTTTATACTAAATTGTTTCAGATATGAAACCGTTGGTATTGGATAGCTGTTGTGCTTTATCATTTCAAAACTGTATTTTGTGTTTACTCTGTTTGCCTGAGTTTTATATTTCATTTGAAGATCTAAACGTATTTGGTATGGCTTAGACACAAAAACAGAAGACATCAAGATGGATGCAAATACATTTTTACAGCACTGTATTTAATACAGCACAGCTTGTAATACTGTATGTCAAAAGATTTTTTTATATCGAAGAATATTTTATGATTTATAATATGTGACCCTGGACGACAAAACCAGTCTTAAGTGTCAATTTATACACCACTGAATAAATAAGCTTTCCATTGATGTATGGTTTGTTAGATTTGGACAATATTTGGCCGAGATACAACTATTTGAAAATCTGGAATCTGAGGGTGCAAAAAAATCTAAATATTGAGAAAATCGCCTTTTAAAGTTGTCCAAATGAAGTCCTTAGCAATGCATATTACTAATCAAAAATTATGTTTTGATATATTTACTGTAGGAAATATACAAAGTATCTTCATGGAACATGATCTTTACTTAATATCCTAATGATTTTTGGCATAAAAGAAAAATCTATAATTTTGACCCATACAATGTATTTTTGGCTATTGCTACAAATATACCCCAGAGACATAAGACTGGTTTTGTGCTCCAGTGTCACATATGCCATTTAACTTTCCTCAGCGCTGGTGCTGGCGACATCCACATGGCAGTGACTTACTACGAATGGCCAGCTTCCAAAATAACATCTACCATGAGAAGGACGACATCAGGTTTGTCATTACTTTTTTTCTAGATAAGTTAGACGTTCCTTAGCAGCAGTTGAGCATTCGTTACTAAATGGAGCTCTTGTCGTCTGTGATCTGCAGGAACCTGGAGTTGGTACTCTTCGGCGGACAGCAGCTGTGTGTGATTGTGGATCTGGGAGAGGAAATGCCATCACCTGCAGACATCCAGCTGGCTCACACCAGACTCCGGACTCTTTGTCTGGGCGGTGGGTTATGATGCACTAAGTACTTTGAAGCCATTCAATAGCTTTGTGCGCGAATATTCATCTTCTGGGTAAATTACAGTGCTGTGAAAAAGTGTTTGCTCTTTCCCAATTTCTTCTGTTTTTGTGTATATTTTATACTAAATTGTTTCAGATATGAAACCGTTGGTATTGGATAACTGTTGTGCTCCAATAAATAACATTATCATTTCAAAACTGTATTTTGTGTTTACTCGGTTTGCCTGAGTTTTATATTTCATTTGAAGATCTAAACGTATTTGGTATGGCTTAGACACAAAAACAGAAGACATCAAGATGGATGCAAATACATTTTTACAGCACTGTATTTAATACAGCACAGCTTGTAATACTGTATGTCAAAAGATTTTTTTATATCGAAGAATATTTTATGATTTATAATATGTGACCCTGGACGACAAAACCAGTCTTAAGTGTCAATTTATACACCACTGAATAAATAAGCTTTCCATTGATGTATGGTTTGTTAGATTTGGACAATATTTGGCCGAGATACAACTATTTGAAAATCTGGAATCTGAGGGTGCAAAAAAATCTAAATATTGAGAAAATCGCCTTTTAAAGTTGTCCAAATGAAGTCCTTAGCAATGCATATTACTAATCAAAAATTATGTTTTGATATATTTACTGTAGGAAATATACAAAGTATCTTCATGGAACATGATCTTTACTTAATATCCTAATGATTTTTGGCATAAAAGAAAAATCTATAATTTTGACCCATACAATGTATTTTTGGCTATTGCTACAAATATACCCCAGAGACATAAGACTGGTTTTGTGCTCCAGTGTCACATATGCCATTTAACTTTCCTCAGCGCTGGTGCTGGCGACATCCACATGGCAGTGACTTACTACGAATGGCCAGCTTCCAAAATAACATCTACCATGAGAAGGACGACATCAGGTTTGTCATTACTTTTTTTCTAGATAAGTTAGACGTTCCTTAGCAGCAGTTGAGCATTCGTTACTAAATGGAGCTCTTGTCGTCTGTGATCTGCAGGAACCTGGAGTTGGTACTCTTCGGCGGACAGCAGCTGTGTGTGATTGTGGATCTGGGAGAGGAAATGCCATCACCTGCAGACATCCAGCTGGCTCACACCAGACTCCGGACTCTTTGTCTGGGCGGTGGGTCATTTTAGTTGATTTTTGATGGCCTGGTGATACTCTGGTGCAAAAGCCAGCTTAAATTTCCAGACAGGTTGTTGCTGTTCCAACAAACTCTACTTGAAGATGCTGGCCAGGCGAGCTTGATGGGTGCAGCAGCACCTAAGCATCCAAAAAGCTCTTTTTAGCAGGGCATATTAAAGGAATAATTCATCCAAAAATAAAAGAAACTGCTGAGCTGAATGTTGAACACACTTCTATTTTCCATTCAGTAAGAACTTATTGTGTCCACATGCTGCCAAGCTCCACAAAAAAACAAAACCGCTCTAAAAAAGTATCATAAAACTAGTTTGTTCTTCACACAAGCCTGTTGTATGACTTACATGGATGTTTTTCATTTTTGAGTGAAGTACTTTGAATTTGAACAATTGGAATGTTTGGAATCTGAATGATGTCTCTTTTATCTTTTGTGGTTAAATGTTGTAACTTTTTTTTGTGCAACAGCTGTTTTGTGACTTGGGTGTGGATTTAAAGATTTTATGTACAGAGGTCAAGAGCTTCTGCTGTTTGAAAAGATACATTTTAGTCATACAGAGATACAGTCTTGTTGTTTTGTATGGCTTCACATTCCTCCTGTGGTTGAAGCCACACTGGCCCGAAACAGCAGCTCGCACAGTCCCACTATGGTTGACCAGCTTTTTGTTTCTCACATTTTCCTTTAGTGTGCTGCATTTTTGTATTGTCAAATTTCAACTGGTTCTGAGTATAAGGAAGTAACAAACCGAAATTTCAGCCATTGTGAGATTGGGTCCGACATGGGCTGTGCAAACATATTAATATAATAATAATAATAATTATATCAAAACATGATAAAAATATATGGCAATAAAATAGTTGTAATCATTTTTGGACCGTTTTTAATATGTAAAATTAAATAAAAGTGTTTAATTTCAACAGTTTATGCATGTGTTGTTTGCTATAATTAAACGTTATGTAAATTGTGCGTTATATATTAATATTTATTTATTAGCCACATTTGTTGCATTTTTGTTTTCTTAGTGTTGTTTCACATTTTATGTGAAAAGTGCAATTTTAGTACATTTATAGTTATTTATATTATTTATATCTATTTATTTATTAGCCACATTTGTTGCATTTTTTTGCATTTTGAAGTTGATATAATTGTATTTTATATAGAATGTGCATATATTCATATTTGCATTTATTAGCCACACTCGTTGCATTTTTTTTATATATATATATAATTACATTTTATTATGTAAAATAATTTTATATTTATGTTTATGCATTATGCTTATATGTAGCTATTGTTTTAAGTTTTAAAATGTGGTATTTTTGTCTCTCCACCCTACAGATATTTCATCATCTGTATCGGTACCTGATGACAAGTGGCTCTCCACTCTTGAAAGCACTCGCTGGCTCGACTATACTCGGTATATTTGTGCATGAATATAAATAGTGATCTTTTAAACTATATAACAATATTTGGATGCATCATGTAGAAATGTTTTCTCTCTTTTGACAATGTTTGCTCTAAATGCTCTAAACTTGAACTTTCATTTTTAGCGTTGTGTATTTGATGTTGCCTTCGTCAGTGTATCCCGCTGTGTGCGCTTTGCCCTGCTGTGTTTGATGTGATTGTGTCTCTACAGGTGCTGTCTGAGAAAAGCTGCAGAGGTGGCTTGTTTGCTCAGAGGAGGTCACATGACTGTTGTTCTCCAAGGTTAGTCAAACTGATCATTAATGGCCCTCTGACCCGACTCTGAACTTTGCACCCTACTAGCACATAATGATTCATGTGTGTCTTTACTGTTTAAACACATCCAATCTGTGCTGAATACAGTGAGAAAATCAGACATTAATACAATCTTTGGCCTTTACGTGTACAACACCAGGTCAATAAGATTTTGTATTTTTTTTATTAATACTTTTATTTAGCAAGGATGTATTAAATTGATCAAAAGTGACAGTAAAGGCATTTATAGTGTTCCAAATGATTTCTATGTTATATTAATGTTGCTCTTTTAAACTTTATATTAATCAGAGAATAGTGACTAAAAAAGTATTATAGTTTCCACAAATATATTAAGCAGTGCAACTGTTTTCAATATTTGCACTGCTTAATCTTTTTTGTGGAAATGCAACAGTTTTTTTTATTATTATAATATTTCACAATATTACTGTTTTTATCAAATAATTGCTGCCTTTGTGAACAGAAGAGACTTCAAAAACATTTTAAAAAATCATATCAACCCTGAACTTTTGAACAGTAGTGTACATTTTTTTTTACTTTCATACTACTCTTTACTGTATATTGCCATTCTCACCAGTTATTTCAGAAATTTCAGTATGGAAGTAAATATACTACTATCTTAAATTTGTGAGTTTTAGGCTTTGTTCATATTGCACTCGATTTAATGCCAATCTTGATACTACTTGAAATCTGTCCCATAAGTGCATTTCTAAAAATCGTTAGAGATCACATTTCAAACTACATAAGATTGCAGTTTGTAACAATAGGATTTCATCTCTTTTTAATGACACACTCTTAGCAGAAGTTAATACATACCACACAGTTGTGATTTATTCTTTTTCCTAACCCATAAACCAACAAACAGCGACATCTGGCAGTGCCCTTCAATTCTTTAAATTCTCATTTAGTTTTACAGTCCTCTAAAGCATTTGTTTTCCTCCACGTAACCCGCAGCTGCCCTGCCATATACATCAATATTCTGTGTGTCTTGACAACCAGTGAATAACTTCAGGAATGAGTTTCTCAGAAGAGGCTGACGCATCCATCCATCACTGTAAAACCTGTTCGCCACATGTACGCTGAGCAGAGACGCTGAGAAAGCACCGCGAGAGGGCGATGAAATCCCCTGATCCACTGTTTACAGGCATTTTAAGGTTAAAGCTGGAGTGTACTGTAAATTCTCAGATGATGCATTGTGTTTTGCTCGGTTTCCTCAGAGCCGGAGGATCGAGACATGAACTGTGTGGTCTGCAGTCTGGTGCAGGTGATGTGTGACCCTCACTGCAGGACCGTGGCTGGATTTCAGGGCTTGGTTCAGAAAGAGTGGATCACGGCCGGACACAAATTCCTCAGTCGGATCAACTACCACAGAGAAAGTGATAAAGAGGAGGTAAAAGAAAGAGAAAATGCTCTGTTCTGTAACCCACATTCATATTAAATGCGTCAAAACATTTGGAGTTGGTAAGATGTTTTTGATGATTTAAAAAAATGTCTCTTATGCTCACCAAGGATGCATTTATTTGATCAAACATACAGTAAATATCGTGAAATATTTTTTACAATTTAAAATAACTGTTTTCTATTTGAATTCTTTTTAAGATGTCATTTATTCCTATGATGAAAAGCTGAATTTTGCTGCTTATTGTTATCAATGTTTAAAACAGCTGTGCTGCTTAATATTTTTGTAAAAAACTGTGATCATTTTTTTTTCAGGATTCTTTGATGAATAGAAAGTTCAAACAAACAGATTTTATTTGAAAAATAAATCTTTTGTAACATAAAAAATGTGTTTGCTGTAGGGCTGTGCGATTAATCGAAATCGTCATAAAATCGCGATTTGAGCGTGTGCGATTTCTAAATGACTTTATAGCGCGATTTTCCGTTTCCCCGACCTCCTATGCTATCCGAACCAATCAGAATGCAGCGCGCCTAAATGGAGCACGAGAACCGACCAGGCGGGCATACAAACGTAACACCAGGTTCACACACTCCGTCTGTGGTGCGTATTTTTTCCGCGCCCATGTTAACGGAGCAGAGCGTTCACACTGCACGTGATTGCGGTCCGGCAGTGCGCTCTAGGAGCGGTGCGTCTGCAGCAGTCATGCTGCGATCGTTTCTGCACTGAGTCTATTTCTGCTGTGCTGCACGCGCTGAAAGTGCATTATTCGCGGTAAAAAATAACATGGATTGTCACGGAAATTTAGTAATTACACCATAAATGCATATAATTAAAGTCTATAGTTTCACAGTCAACACATGGCTTTTTGGCTAGATTTAAAACAAGGAAAATTGTACGTTTAGATAAACAAGGCAATAATAGATGGCACTCGTGGTGGTAGTTAAACAAATTTATATTTATTGAGTTTAAACGTGAATATGTCTATGAAAGATTGTATTACTGTACTGTGATAAAAGAGAATCACAATGCTGAAAAAGCATTTTCAGAAACAACGTTTGGATTTGAAATCAAAATAATGGATAAATGTTGTGTTTGTGGTAAACAGCCGCAGATCAGGAGCAGACTGCAAACGTGTCCTGTGCGAAAGCAAAATGGGTCCGTGCTGCTTCTGCACCACATACACACACATGTATACGCACTGCAGACGGAGTACGTGTGAACTTGGCGCAATAAATCTAGTTCAACATCTGAGGCAACGCCACAAAAAGCTCTATGACCAATGCATGGCAAAAAAAATCCCTGGACACAGGATTTTGTTTTTCTGACATATATGTATTCTAGAGACATTTTGTTACACCTTTACTTAGTGATTATTTTGCCTTATGTCTGTTCTAGAGACATGTTACAGCTTTTTGATAAAGCTCTAATTGGTTTTCTTTTGGAAATATGTTTCAAATTCACATTGAATGCATTTATGACTAAAGCATGTCTGTGTGTGTGTCAAAATCGTGATTAAAATTGAAATCGCTTAAGAAATCGTGATAGGTTTTTTTTGTCCATATCGCACAGCCCTACTTTGCTGTCAATTTTGATCAAATCAATGCATCCTTGCTGAATAAAAGTATTAATTTCATTAATAAAAATGACATCTTACTGACCCTAAGCTTTGGAAGGGTATAGTAGTGTTTTTTCAAATAAATAATCACTTACATTTCAGTCCCACTTTCAGGATGCTGTCTTAAAAAGCAGCTGCTTTTGTACTTACAGTAAAAGGCAGATCACTAGGTTTTGGAAAATCTGTTCTTTCAGCAAACACTAGTGTCATGCTATACATTGTCTTCTACCTTCCCTTCAACATACTAACCCTTATGAAACATAACAATGAAGCAATGTCTACAGATAAACAAACTGATGAAACATGTTGCACAGCTAATGATAATCGCTGCACACACAAAAATATGCAGCTCACCAATATGGCTCGAAGTATATGTTTAATTCTCTGTTGATACTTGTTAGTACTGAAAAGAAAAAATTTTTTTTGATTCTGTCTTTTAGAATGAAAAAGCTTGTTGAAGTGCATTCAGGTGCCTTATCCTCAAAGCATGCATGTGATTTTGGCCATGCAAGTGAGGTCGTGAGCACACATATGATGAGCTGATGCCTAAATGGGCTGTTTTAGTTGACTTCAGCTAAACTTTTTCTCACTTCACCTTTATCTCAGTTTCCATTTTAATTGACAGCAAGAATCCTGTTCTAAATGAGTTGTGTGATGTACCTTGCTCTCCGGCAGGCCCCTGTGTTGCTGCTGTTTCTCGACTGCGTCTGGCAGCTGTGGGCGCAGTATCCCGCACGCTTCCAGCTTACTGAAGACTACCTGCTGGCTCTGCATGACAGCGTGCACCTTCCACTCTTCAGCAGCTTCCTGGCCAACAGTCAAAGGGAGAGATGTCGCCGTTCACAGGTATATGCGAAACACCTCAAAACACAAACAAAAAGCTGCAAACTACAATCGAGCTACAGTATTTAATGTAGCAATGTCTTTGCCTTGGGGGTTAATTTTACAATAAGGCATCATAAAATTGTACATTATCTTCCTTTTGCATAGCTACACATAAACTACCAGATTCAAACCTTAAATATTTTTGTTCAGCAAGGAGGCATTATATTGGGTAAAAGTGACAGAAAAGACATTTATAATGTTCAAAGAATCCTTAAAAACAGTTTCCACAAAAATAGTTAGCAGCAGCACATTAGAAAGATTTCTGAAGGATCATGTGGCACTGACGCTAAATGGGCGTGCAATATTTATTACAGTTATTATCTATTTTTAATAGAGTTATTATCTCATAATTTGAGAAGAAATAAAACTGAGTGATGCAAAAGGTGTGAACCTTGCTATGAGACAGGGTTGCCGGTTTTCACAAGAAAACCCGCCCAATCACTACTCGAAACTAGCCCAATCGCGTTTCGAGGGGGTCCGCAGTTACAAATCGCGTTCGGGGGGGGGGGTAAAATACATGTTTTTTGGCAGGGTTCCCCTGCTAAAATTCGCATTCCAGGGGATGCCAAAACAACCGATCTGAAGTGTGTGCTGTATTGCACTGTTTCCCTGCAGCATCTTCCCCAGAGCTACACCCCAGTGAACGGTCTGAGGGAATTGCCCATGGGCGCCCCAGAGGAGCCGGTAGACCCACCTTTCCCTCCGGTGTGGGACTGGGCCCTGCAGTACAGCGGTCAGAGACGGGCCCGCTTCACCCAACCTGTGTCACAACCTGCCTGCCCTCCACCCGTCCTCAATGGAAACCTCAACACCAACCTGGACCGCAGCTGGGTAAGATTGATATACTGTGGACTAGGACTACACTAACAGTCCCATTTCAGCAAGGATACATTCATCCTGTATAGGAATAGAAATGTTGCACAGTGGTTAAAGATCTGGGCTGCTAATCAAAAGTTTATAGGTTTGAATCCTACTAGTGGCAATCCGAGACCACAAAATAAAGATTTTATTTAATTTATTCACGGGGGGGGTAAAATACATGTTTTTTGGCAGGGTTCCCCTGCTAAAATTCGCATTCCAGGGGATAAATATGTTATTGGAGTCGCTTCAACCCGCGGACATGAAAAACAACCCCGCGGCAACAGTGTTAAAGTAGCCCAATTCCGCTGGAAAACCATGAGAATGTTTGTAAACAGTTGCTACAGTAAAACAACTATCTTCTCTTTATTAGATGCTTTTTTGATTATTAAAGGGATAGTTCACCCAAAAATCAAATTTCTGTCATTATTTACTACTATTTATGTCATTCCTTTGACTTTGTATAGTGTTTGTAAACAAAAACATTTTATATTTGTAATGAAACCTGAAAATCCAGGTAACCAACACTTGGCTTGATCCAAGCCATAAAGGCTTAGTAAAACAAATCCATATGAATCGAGTGGTTTAATCAAAGTCTTTTCAAAAGAAATGTTTCATTTTTTGGTGAACTATCCATTTCATTTTTTTATTTTTTGGTGAACTATACTTCTTACTGACCCCAAACTTTTGAATGGTATATACAGTATATACATATATATATATATATATATATATATTGTCACAACCTGCCTGCCCTCCACCCGTCCTCAATGGAAACCTCAACACCAACCTGGACCGCAGCTGGGTAAGATTGATATACTGTGGACTAGGACTACACTAACAGTCCCATTTCAGCAAGGATACATTCATCCTGTATAGGAATAGAAATGTTGCACAGTGGTTAAAGATCTGGGCTGCTAATCAAAAGTTTATAGGTTTGAATCCTACTAGTGGCAATCCGAGACCACAAAATAAAGATTTTATTTAATTTATTCACCCTCATACCATTCTTATCCTGTTTTTATTTTTTTGTGAAACACGTTACATTTTTTTCATAAAAAGTTGCAGCCAAGCTTCAAAAAGCACCAAAAAAAATAGGCAATATTACTATTAATGCTGTTCTTTTGAACTTTCTATTCATTAAAAACCCTGAAAAAATGTATCAATGTTTCCACAAAATATTAAGCAGCACAGCTGTTTTCAACATTGATAATAATACATGTTTCTTGAGCAGCAATTCAGCATGTTAGAAGGATTTCTGAAGGATCGTGTGACACTGAAGACTGGAGTAATGATGCTGAAAATTCAGCTTTGCATCATAGAAATAGATTACATCTTAAAACATATTTAAATAGAAAAAAAAAATTTTAATTGAAAGAATAATATGAAATATTACTGTTTTTACCGTATTTTATCAAATAAATGCAGCCTTGGTGAGCCTAAGAGACTTCTTTCAAAAACATTAATACTTCTTACTGACCCCAAACTTTTGAATGGTAGTGTACAAGTCACCATCCAAGACAATAATAGATAGTAAAACAGGGTCAGAATGACATGAAGCTGAGAAAACAATGACAGACTTTTCATATTTAGTAAGAATTCTTCTTTTAATCTCGGGTTTCTCCTGAGGGATCATCCCTGTAATAACTGCACTGTAAAAGCATCAGATATGACTATTAATTTCCTCCTTCCCTTATAGAGAGGAACAATATTGAGTAGGGAATTGATAGTACAGGACAGAGAAATTAATTATCAGCTAACAGGCATTGCTTGTGTCAAGTTAATGATCATTGATTCATGTTTTCTGGGCTGCCCTAGATGGCTGGAAATCAAAAGGGAGGTTCTTTAAAAATGAGGCCAACTAATAAACCTATGCCAAAATTAGGTCATTTTTCTAATTGGTCTGTCAACCGAATATACCGCTTCATTAGCCTGTTAAAGAGTGTGTTAATGCTGTTTATTCTCTCTCTCTCAGCACAATGATGGACTGCCAGGCTCTGTGTTCCTGTTGTCCCGTAGCACATTCTCCCATCCCTCCAACCTGCTCCCCTGGAGGAGCGGAAACTCTGGCTCATACTGGAAGAGCCACCGTAGGGCTCCTTCATCTGAGAGTCTGTCTGGACTCGAGCGTCTCATCCGAGCTTGTTCGCTCTCTGAACCCTCAGAGAACCCCTCAATCCTCCACGACCCATACGAGCCCCTGCTGCCCCTGCTTTTGGGACCCTGTGTCAAAGTATGGAGGGGCTGCTATTTACGGGGCACACTACACGCTCAGGTACACTGTGATGGGGATTTTTTTCCACTAGGTTGCAGATTTAATGTATGCAAATCATCAAAATACAGTGAAAACAAATGGCAAAGCTGTGTTTTCATCCTAAGTTTTCTTGAAAAGAAAAGAAATCATTACTTTCTGGGAGAATTAGTGCAACATATTTAAGTTTGTATGTACTGTGAAAGCCACTTTGGTGATGGATAGATGGATGGATGGATGGATGGATGGATGGATGGATGGATGGGTGGATGGCTAAACAGATAGATGGATATATGTATGTACGGATGGATGGATGGCTAAACTGATAGATGGATATATGTATGGATGGATGGACGGATGGATGGACAGATAGATGGTTAAACAAATGGATGGATGGGTGGACAGAAGGATAGATAGACTGCTAAAAAGATGGATGGATAAATAGACAGATGCCTAAACGGTTGGATGGATGAATGAATAGACGGATGGCTAAACAGATGAATGGAAGGACAGACAGATGGATGGCTAAACAGTTGAATGTACTGTATGGAAGGAGAGCTAAAAAGATAAATGGATGGATAAATAAACGGATGGATGGATGGATGGATAGACAGATGGCTAAACGGAGGGATGCACAGACAGACAGGTGGATGGCTAAACAGATGATAGATTAATCGATAGATAGACAGCTAAAAAGATGGAAGGATGGATGGATGGCTGAACAGATAAATAGATGGCTAAACTCAGATAAATGAGTAAACGGATGAAAAGATGGATGGATGGATATTTGATTATTGAAAACAGGATATTTAACATCCTCCTGTTGTTGATGGCTTGTAATCAACAAGTCAATTTTATAATATCCGTCTCGCTCTCCACTTCCTGTAGGCTTTCTCACACCCCACGTCTTCCTGCAGTCAGCATCCATTAGATCAGCTGGCCTGGGAAGTGCAGGAGCTCAGAGAGAAACTGGCTCAGGCTTCTCACAGATGCCCCGAGAACCAGACTAAACGACAGGAGCCACGCCGGTTGGACTCCAACCTCAACCAGAACGCCAACAATGGGACCTTCCTCTTCTCCTCTTCCTCTAGAACATGTCAACAACAGCCGCTGCTGCCCAGCCAAGGTGCGGCCCACTCCTCCGTCCCTCCCAGAGCCCAGCGGACGGCATCTGATCCGTCCAGGCCTGCGCAGAGGAATAACGGCAAGCACACGTTTCTGTTCGGCCACCAAGAGCCGCAATCAGGGCAGCGCTACATTCCCTCCCCTAGTGCCAAACTTCCCAAACGCCCCGGAAACTCACACTGATCTTTAGGAAGGAAATAAATGACCCCCTCTGGTGTTTGTGTTACTAAAACAATTCAATACGGTACAAAGCAGAAACTCCACTAGAAACATGAAATCTATGTGCACTTGAAAAAGCACAGATTGACATGGGCTTTTTTTGTATGTAGAGTTAAGCATAAAACAGACTAGCAAAAAAGCGTCAACGATTTACAACATTAAATTCTTCCTCTGTTGTGTTTATAAGATCATTTAACTACATGGTCTAGTTCATTAAAAATAAAGAATCTTATTTATTCATCCTCATGTTGTTCCAAATGTAGGCCTATATTACTTCTTCTAAAGTCATGATTTTGTGTGAAAATAAAACAATTTTAATCATTCACAAAAAATCTTCTTTTAAAAGTAGCAGTATGCAATTTGCGAATTATTTGAGATGAATCTTTTCAATGAATCAGTTGATTTCGTTCACAGAAAATGATTAATTTTGAAGCTTGAAAGCTTGTCATTTGCGTGTGAAACTGATCATTTTTCTTACCTTGTGTTCCATGGAAGAAAGAAAATAAAAAGACATTGGTATGACATGAGGGCGACTAAATAACAACAGAATTTACTATTACTTTAAATGAAAATGAAAAACTGTAGCGAAGCAGAGTGCTAGTAGCCTAATTGTCTGCATGTGAAATGTTATGTGTCTGAGGTTTATGCCAAAATATTGATTTGATAACTTCTGTATTGATCAAGAAACAATTTTAGCTTTAAGTAGTTTGTGCATGTAGCAGTAGTTCATGGTATGGTAGGCTAGTAAAATAGCTATTTGTGTTTCCTCAACCAAAAAGGCGGGAAAATGGCTGCTATCACGCTAATAATACATCAAGATGGACACAAAATAATCTTCAGCCTCTGTGTTGAATGCAAATAATACAAAATGCTGTCTTGCCTCTTAATATTTACAAGCAACGGCACAATACTGTTAAGTGTGCTATGCATTTTTGTATTCTATTAAGTAGTAATACAAAAATAGAAGAGAAATGGAGACTAGATGCAACATCAGTGATATTCTGCCGTTTAAGTGGATATGTACAGTGGTGTGAAAAAATTGTTGGCCCCCTTCCTGTTTTTTTTAATTTTTTGCATATTTGTCACACTTAAAAGATTCAGATCATCAAACAAATTTTAATATTACACAAAGATAATGCAAGTAAATACAAAATGCAGTTTTTAAATGATTATTTATTTTATTAAGGGAAAAAAGCTGTCCAAACATGCCTGACCCTATGTGAAAAAGTAATTGCCCCCTAAATCTAATAACTGGTTGTGCCACGCTTTGCAGCAACAACTGCAATCAAGTGTTTGCGATAACTGGCAATGAGTCTTTCACATCGCTGTGGAGGAATTTTGGCCCACTCTTCTTTGCAGAATTGTTTTAATTCAGCCACATTGGAGGGTTTTCGAGCATGAATGGACTGTTTAAGCATCTCAATCTACAAAAAAAATACGAAATCAGGAAGGGGGCCAACACTTTTTCACACCACTGTAAATGTGTTACTACTTCATCATAATGACGGGGATGTGTTTTTAAAATCATTTTGTGCTGAGTTAAGTCCATTTGTGTATAAGGAAGGACAAAAAAGTAGCGCTCATGCTGAAGGACATTTTATATTCTCGTTTTTATATTTTTATCTTGTGCGCATTACTCTCTCCGTTTTCAATCAGTGGCGTTCCAGGACTTCTTTCAACATGCTTTTTCCTTTCCTGTGGATTTCTTTTGTAAGACTGACAGATTTTCTACAAATTACAGTGTTCAGAACTGCTCATTCTGTTAATAGTTGACCCAAAAATGAAAACTGTGATTATTTACTCATCCCAATGCTGTTGTTTTTCTCTTAAAAATTCATTTTAATATTCTAAGGAAAAAATAACAGCATTTGGAAGAACATAAATATGACGTTCTCATTTTTTTTAGGTGAACTATTACTTTTAGGTTTGATGGAAAGCTCTAGCTCCTTTAGTGATGTGGGTTACAAAGCAGACGGCTTCTTCCTCAAAAAGCGTTATGCCACCAATGTCTGACAACAGTGACGTTCTAAAATTGAGAGAGTAGCTCCAGAGGTTTGTGTCCTACTTTTACTTCCCCTACGGGGAAAAGGTGCTGGAAACATTAACATACGGTACCTTGTTGAGATTTGACTCTATTGTCTCGCTCTCCTATCAGCAGGAGAAATGGACTTGAAATATCTTGCATCAACATATTTCACAAGACTGAATTGAATCAAAATGTATTTGATGGCACAAGAATTGCTTGCATGTCATGAAATGACCCAATGCTTGTGCCTTAAAACTGATTCCAGTTGTTTTGTATTTTTCATCCTTGCATCTGCCACAGGGACAAATCATTACCTATTCTCATGTTTTTCATCCCTTATTCTTTTATAACAACCTTTATTGGCACATTTTAGATAAATAAATACACGTTATAGTTCCTAAATACAACTCTTTGATGGTTTTCTTAACATTTGTTATTCTGGCTTATTAAAAATATATGACAAATGAGCCCAATAGTTCTGACATACTTGAATCTTATCAAAATATAGATATTTACAACATGAGCACTTTACAAGAAGCATTACAAGAAGTTCATGAATTGTAAATTACCAAATAAATAACTTTACATCAACAGCACGCATTACAAAAATAAATACACACTCCGATAAGCTTTACTACTATATATCATCTGGCATTAAAAACACCAAATACAAACTGAATGTACTATCTATGAAAGCCAGTAGTTTGTTTAAATCACTTCCACCAGTAATGAAGTAAAACACTTACTTTTCCTCAATTATGGCCCTATGAAACCTATTAAATGATTCGCTTACGATGCAGGTCTCGCTTAAAATTGTATTCTCATTTTACAGATAATAGATTCAGAATAATGAACCATGATATGAAGCTCAATCACAGTGGATCTCAACTGGTGGGTCACGACCTGGAAATGAGTGATGCATCTGTCCTGGTAATTGTGTGTAGTTAGTAGTAAGCTTATATACAGTAATCTTATAAAGGATGCATGTCAAATCTGGATCTTGAAACAAATCCAGTTGAGAACCACTGCATTAAAGGAGTGGTTAACCCAAAACTGAAGATCTGCTGAAAATGTACTCGCCCTCAGGCCATCGAAGATGTAGGTTAGTTTGTTTCGTCATAACACATTTAGAGAAATTCAGCATTACTTGCTTACCAGTGGATCCTCTGCAGTGAATGGGTGCCGTCAGAATGAGAGTCCAAACAGCTTATAAAACATCACAATTAATTAACAATCATAATTACCAAACAATCCATCAATTAATGCCTAGTAAAGTGAAAATCTGCATGTCTGTAAGAAACAAATTCATCATTAAGATATTTTTAACTTCAAACCTTTGCTTCCAGTTCCAGTCCTCTATCCATAACATTGCTTTCTCCAGTGAAAAAGTCATCTTCTGAATCAATATGCACAGATCAAGCACCATTTACATGCAAAACCAGTCCAAAATAGCTCATGTGAGAGACGGCAGGAGATGGACTTTTTCACCGGAGGAAGCATTATTATGAATTATGGACTATTTTGGCCAGAAGCGAGGGTTTAAAGTTAAAAAAAAAAAAAAACCTTAATGATAGACTTGTTTCTTACAAACACTTCACAAGACACTAATGGACTGGAGTGGTGTGGATTATTGTAACGTTTTTATCAGCTGTTTGGACTCTCATTCTGACGGCACCCATTCACTGCAGAGGATCCACTGGTGAGCAAGCGATGTAATGCTAAATTTCTCCAAATCTGTTGTGATGAAGAAACAAACTCATCTACATCTTGGATGGCCTGAGGGTGAGCACATTTTCAGCACTTTGTCATTTTTGGGTGAGCATTTCCTTTGAATGACACAATCATTCCCACAGTCCTCCTTTCTCTTCAACTAGCTGCTGCTTTTGACTTCCGAAGGGCGAACAGTGGGTCATGCCTTGGTAGCTGTGGGCTGAAGCGAAGCCTTCAAGGTGACGGAGGGTTTTGCACACTGGGCAGGGATACTCGGCCAGACCTTCTATGTCCTCAAAAGCCAGGTTGACGATCTGATCGGAGCAGGGGTCGCAGTAGAGGTGGCCGCAGGAGAGACGCTTCAGCCGGGCATCGTAAGAGATGCAGCACTGGCAGTGAGGAACATCAGAGTTCAGAGACAGACTGCCGGTCAGAGAACTGCTCTCCATGCTGGCGGCCTGACTCGAACCCAGCTTTGTGGATGACCTGCAGGACCATGGGAAGACAGATGAGATCTCTTTAGTATTTGAATCGTTTCTCTGGTAAATGCCAGAAAAATGCACATGAACATAAACATGTAAAGCTTAGTTTTTTAAGTTGCTATATTTTTAAAATGTAAATGCCTTGCCTTTTTAAGGATTTTTTTTAAAGACGTCAGAGGATTCGATATAAAATCTACTATTTCTCATCAAAAACCGACCACGCTGAAAATATGCCATTTAATTTCTCCTTTTAAATTAATTTCAATAAAAACTAAATCGAAATATTCTTTAATTTTGAAGTTTTCAATTCAAAACGTGTTGATGGATTTATTCAATTCAAACTGCGATTTAAATCTGGAATAAGTATTTATTTGAAATGGTAAATTAAGAAATGTTCTCTAATCTTTCATTTTCACATTTTCAAGTCAAATCTAATGCTGATTGATTGGATTTTTTTTTAAGTCGGTGTTTTCAATGCATAATCAGGAATACATGCATTTATTTCAATAAAATAAATGTATTCATTTCAAATTGTAAATTTAAGAAACATTCTCAAATCTTTAGTTTTAAAATCACAAGAACCTCAATATACTTCAGAGACCAAATTCTTGTTATCTAAACTATGATGTTCACCTACAACTCTATACTCATTCTTTTTTTTTACTGTATATCTATTTTCTTTTCTTTTAGGAGACACATCTGAGACCAAGTAGAATCTGAGAACCTCAATTTAGGAGAAATATGACATGCTCACAAAGGAAGGTAGTGTTGCATAACCTAGTGTTGTGACCCCAGGATGAATCTTACGTTTACAGAATAGCCTACTACATCATTTTATTGTTAAAGTCAGCATGCAATAACAGCCTACTCAAGCTAAAAAGTGCCTTAAAACAGCCAGACTAGACTAGATCAGCAAGCCATCGTATCTATGATTGAAGCACATCATTATTGTTCTGTGTTGTGCTGTATATCAGATTAAGCCCATGCATTAGGTTTGTATGCATCATGCATTCTAGTGGCATCGCACGATCTCTGTAAAGATGATGTTCGGAGCAGGCATTGCCATAGCAACCCATTTATTCAGTCCGCCAACACGAATCCTGCATATGCATGCAAACATCTTCATACAGATAATTCGCAACACTGACACAGTTGCTGAAATATGACGTACCTGTGCGAAGAGGACGGAGAACCTTTAAAACAGTCCAAGCTCAATGTCGCAATAATCTTCCAGCACATGTTCAGTTCTCTCATGGTAAACGACTGGAGTGATGTGAAGTCTGTGCGCCCGACTCGTAGTTTCTAAGCATGTTTACGCGCGCGGACAGTAAATGGGTCATTAAAACGCGGTTCACGACGCGATGGGCGGTTTATCGTTCTCGAGGTGGGAGCAGGTCCATAAATCAATAGGAGGCCATTGCTCTCGATGGTCAGAGATAGATGCAGATAGAAACTGAGCGAGAGAAAGAAAGGGAAATCTGCTCATCACGCGCGAAGCGAGCGGTGCGCGAGCGTCTCTACAGGATCCTAGCTGTCTTCAGAAAGTTTGTCAAAAGACGCAAATTAAAGCAGAACTCGACCTGTGTGTATTAAGATGTTTTATGGAAACAGTTTTATCAATTGAAAAAGGTGCAGCACTCACTCTTCAAGGGGTGAAAACTTTGATTAAAATGACGTTTCGGCCGTTATCCAGGACTTCATCAGAATTCAAACAGTTACATACAGGTGCATCTCAATAAATTAGAATGTCGTGGAAAAGTTCATTTATGTATCGTGTATTAAATAAATTCAATGCACACAGACTGAAGTAGTTTAAGTCTTTGGTTCTTTTAATTGTGATGATTTTGGCTCACATTTAACAAAAACCCACCAATTCACTATCTCAACTAATTAGAATAT
>NW_015505332.1:2048191-2071944 GCF_001515645.1 Sinocyclocheilus grahami
CGCAGCTTTATGAGGATTGTCAAGCAAAATCGATTCACGAATTTGAGTGAACTTCACAAGGAATGGACTGAGTCTGGGGTCAAGGCATCAAGAGCCACCACACACAGATGTGTCAAGGAATTTGGCTACAGTTGTCGTTTTCCTCTTGTTAAGCCACTCCTGAACCACAGACAACGTCAGAGGCGTCTTACCTGGGCTAAGGAGAAGAAGAACTGGACTGTTGCCCAGTGGTCCAAAGTCCTCTTTTCAGATGAGAGCAAGTTTTGTATTTCATTTGGAAACCAAGGTCCTAGAGTCTGGAGGAAGGGTAGAGAAGCTCATAGCCCATGTTGCTTGAAGTCCAGTGTTAAGTTTCCACAGTCTGTGATGATTTGGGGTGCAATGTCATCTGCTGGTGTTGGTCCATTGTGTTTTTTGAAAACCAACGTCACTGCACCCGTTTACCAAGAAATTTTGGAGCACTTCATGCTTCCTTCTGCTGACCAGCTTTTTGAAGCTGCTGATTTCATTTTCCAGCAGGATTTGGCACCTGCACACACTGCCAAAAGCACCAAAAGTTGGTTAAATGACCATGGTGTTGGTGTGCGTGACTGGCCAGCAAACTCAGCAGACCTGAACCCCATAGAGAATCTATGGGGTATTGTCAAGAGGAAAATGAGAAACAAGAGACAACAAATAATTTTTATTTTTTTATTTTATTTTACCCAGCCTGGAGTCATTGCGGGACAATGCAACATTTATGCTTTTAGCCCAGTGTTGTTTCAGATATAGATAAAAATTGGGGGAAAAAAGAGTAGCTATAATAAACATTCTATCACAGTTTTAAAAAGATATGCCGCCTTTGCTTCATTTTATTGCAGAATAAGTATCAGTTAGATGCTCTGCAAGTCTAAACCGCAGACTTCCATCTGGTTAATTGTTTCGGGCCATTCTGGAACAGCTCTGATATGCTCTGTCTGTTTCCTAACAGGTGTTCACTTAGACATGCTGTATTTTGCTGATCAGTAGACCCATCTAAACTGGGATAATAATATTAAGGATGTTTCGTGCCAACATGCCCCACAACAGCTGGAACCAAAGAAACTGGAGATTTCAAAGACATTTTACTACATGTTAGTCCATGCATTTTGCAAAATAATAATGTATTAGCAGAGGATGTCTTTGGAACAGAAAAATCCAGCTTGCTTTCCTGTCAAGTGCAGCATGGCACTAAACAGCCAGTCTGCAGGGAGCAGTTAACAATAGTTAGTACATCCTATTTCTTTAGAAACAGCGGCACGAATGAAGCCCACAGCACAAATGAATATGTTGAGTCAGAAGCATCTGCTGGAGCTGGAGCTTTTCTGTTTTAATAGCTGAAAGGTGCCGCAGAGGTGTAATTTAGCATTAATGAAGTAATCCATTGTTGTGACAAGGTTTCGAGGAATTAAATAGAACAAATAATTTTGTCGTTCTCTTCTAATGGCGTATTTCAGCTTGATGATGATTACCCTGTAAGGATGTAGCAGCATATGGCTGGTTTAGTTTCTTCATTTTCCTAACATTTCCATAAGACGGCATCATATAAAACACAATGTTCTTGCTCACAACATTTTAGGCACTTCTAAAGGACCACAAGTGCTTTGCAATACTGTTAAAGTCATGAAATGCAGTTTCTAACCCATTTTTTTATTTGGAATAATGTGCACCGTTAAGTCTTGCTTGTTCTTGAAAATTAAAAAATTTTAGCAGATATTTTTTTGTGCAAAATAAACCGTTTATATGAAATAACCGCAAACACAGATGGCTGAAAAGCATTACAATTAGTCCTACGGTATCATATTTGATATGCACATCTCCAAGATTATCAACATGAATAATTATCAACATGATCAAAACTTTGCTGGAAAAACCTGTTGAGCATTCTGCCGTAGTTGAACTTTTTTAAAACAAGTACAGGACCTTCTAGTATCATTGTAAAAATGTCCCACTTCATGTGTCTTTTTGTTGTGAAATCTTTACTGATTTCTATGATGTAAACAAAAAAATTACTTTTATATTGTCAGTAATATTTCAAGATTCAAGAACTTTACTTGAATATCCATACATCATTTTAAGAAAAATCCATCATTGTTTTGCATTGCAGTATATATTTTGAAACTATAGAGCTTTGATCATAAAAGTAAGCATTTGCATATCATCATACTAAGACATATTATTGAGAGATATAGAGTGACAACTGATATTGATATGCATTTTAATTTGGAATAATGTGCACCGTTAAGTCTTGCTTGTTCTTGAAAATTAAAAAATTTTAGCAGATATTTTTTTTTGCAAAATAAACCGTTTATATGAAATAACCGCAAACACAGATGGCTGAAAAGCATTACAATTAGTCCTACGGTATCATATTTGATATGCACATCTCCAAGATTATCAACATGAATAATTATCAACATGATCAAAACTTTGCTGGAAAAACCTGTTGAGCATTCTGCCGTAGTTGAACTTTTTTCTTACTTTTTTAAAACAAGTACAAGACCTTCTAGTATCATTGTAAAAATGTCCCACTTCATGTGTCTTTTTGTTGTGAAATCTTTACTGATTTCTATGATGTAAACAAAAAAATTACTTTTATATTGTCAGTAATATTTCAAGATTCAAGAACTTTACTTGAATATCCATACATCATTTTAAGAAAAATCCATCATTGTTTTGCATTGCAGTATATATTTTGAAACTATAGAGCTTTGATCATAAAAGTAAGCATTTGCATATCATCATACTAAGACATATTATTGAGAGATATAGAGTGACAACTGATATTGATATGCATTTTATGTAAGCAGTCTGTTACAAATCTTAACGACTTACATTTTTAAGCTATCAGAATTTCATCTTACTTTTTGGTCATATACTGTAAATATCAGCAACTGCACATGTTTGCTCAGTTTGGGTCTCTGCATAAAACTGAGCAGTTTTCCCTCCTCAAGTGAGCTCAGTATTCTCATTATATCATACAATGTGAGCCATACAATGTTCTGGTCTATTCCAAGTTATTACATTTCATATGTCAGGCTTTAGGGGTTATGATTGCTTATCCAGGTTATACAGAGATTTCAAACTCTAGGTTTGCATGAATAATAAGTTACCCGTCATTTTGGTGTTGAGGTCTTGTGGTGTATTAGCTTCTTCAGAGACCTGCACATCAGTAGATGCTCCTGTTGTCAGCAGGAGAATGGTGACTTGCAGCCTTATTTGAAAACCAGTCACATCGTCATACTGCCTGTTGCTAAGCACTGCATTAGCCCATTATGTCCAATAATACTGGCACTTCTGGATCTCCGTCTGACAGGCACAGGTTTTGCAGTGCAGGTTTCATCGCAGATACCTAGTAATTCCACAAGAGACATCAAACAAATAACCCAAAATGATGTGGAACCAGATTTGCGGTGCTCATGTTCCATCTTTACAGGCAGACAGTGTTATGATTCCTACGAGGTGTACTGAAAACAACAGCTTTTATAAAAGATGTCGGAATCAGCATCATAACCAAAGCACCTAATCATGGCTATTAGGAAACTGCTGTTTTAGTGCTGTCAAATGATTAATCGCGATTAATCGCATCCAAAATAAAAGTTTTTTGTTTACATAATATATGTATGTGTACTGTGTATATTTATTATGTATATATAAATACAAACACATACAGCATATATTTTGAAAATATTTACATGCATATAAACGTAACATATTTTTCTTAAATATATACATCCATGTGTTTGTATTTATATATACATAATAAATATACACAGTACACATACATATATTATGTTAACAAAAACTTTTATTTTGGACGCGATCAATCGCGATTAATCATTTGGCAGCACTAATTTATTTTATAATATTTACAGTATTGTTTTTTTGAACAGTTCTGACTGAATTCTGATTGGATGAGATGTGGTTGTAAAATACCCATAAACGCCATTTGACATTAATATGACAAGCATTGCTTGACATGCATAAATGAAATGGACTTATCAACTAGGTTATGTGGCAGAACATTATTTGTTAGCATTTGAATAGTATTGTTACTGTTACGTTGTGTTTTATATCATACTGCTATTCCACTGGAAGTGCTAGTAGGCCTATAAAAATATATATTGATATCTGACTGATTCGTCATTGCAAAACCGTGTCAGTGTGGACAAATTACAGCCTTGTGGCTTTTTTACTTTAAGAGGTTATTGGCATAAATCTTGGCTTATTTTTATTCAAGGGGAAATTATTCTGTTTTGATAGTTCACTATCACAGGAGTTTTCAAACTGACGTCAGGGGAAAAGGTTTACAGGAAACCAGTGTAAAAATGTATTTATAATTAAACTAAATGTATTCATTTGATTTAAATTAGTCAATCAATCAGTTAAACATGTAGGCTACTGTACAACAGTATAGTGAGAAGAAAAATGCAATGTAACATTATAGAAACTAAATATTTGTACGTATATTTATTAATGTTTCACAGTATAAATTGCATCTTTAGGCTATACATGAAAATACATACCTGGATGCACAGGGATAATCATATTTGGGGGTCTGTGGAATCTAAACGATTGAAAACCTTGTCCTTTCTTACCTCTAGCAGACAATTATTAATTGACAGTGTTTTAACCTTTGATAAAGGCAGGTTACGTCAAATTTACATTAATAACAGTCGATGGAGAGGGAGAGAAAGAAAAAAAAGGAGAGGGAGAGAAAAGCGCATCATGGTTCCGTCCTTTTGGCCAATCATGTGCACAAGTTAGAGCACGTGTGCAATTATGCACAGACCAGTGATTTATTTATTTAGTCATTTAGCAGACGCTTTTATCCAAAGCGACTTACAAATGAAGACAATAAAAGCAGTCAAAACTAACAAAAGAGCAACAATATATAAGTGCAAATGACAAGTCTCGGTTAGCCTAACACAGTACACATAGCATGGTGTATGTATATACACACACACACACACACATATATATATATATATACACACACATACAAACAAACACACATACAGGGGCGGACTTACCCCTTAGGCAAAGGTAGGCGACCGCCTTGGGCCCCCAAAAACCAAGGGCCCCCTAAAATGCTTTTCATATAGGATATGCGCATTAAGCGTGGACACGCGAACGTTTGCTGTTTACGGTGTTTATTACCACAACAGCCGTCCGAGTCCGTGTCACCTGCAGGTTACAAATGAGAATACAATGAATTCATGACAATGTTTTACATTCAAGCTACCCCTAAAATTTATAGTGAAAAGTACTTTAAAAGCGTCTGGAATGCAATAAAGTAATTTTAAAGCTGTTTTTTAAAGCATTTGCTGCATGGATAAAAAATATAAATAACATATCATACAAAATTGCGTTGCAGCAAATCCTTAAAATGTTAAGGTATTCAGAACAGAACAACATAAAAATCAGAAAAGGCAGCTATACAATTATAGGACAAAGTGCTGGCCTTTACTTAAAAAAAAAAACAAAAAAACTCAGAATCAGAGTTTTTATTGCCAGGTATGTTTACACATACGAGGAATTTGTTTTCATGACAGAAGTCATGAAAACTTACATTTAATGAACAAAAAATGCTCCAAATGGTTTTCTAAATTTACTTTATAAAAAACGAAACGAAATCGAATCACTTTTCCATTACATACAAAACTGAACTATTTTAATAGCTGAAACAGTAGTATAAGCTTTTTTTGGGAAAAGGGGAAAAAAGACGGGCTATAGGGCCTATATTTGAGACCCGTGCAGGGCTTTAATCCATTTCATCCAACGCTGTTTTGTTCTCATCTGTGAGCATGCTCTTGATATATGTATTTTAGGTGTGTAAATGTATAATTGCCTTTTCATTATTTTTTCAGTTTTATTTAAATTTGTAGTTAAAACAACTAAAAATAAATGTATTTTAAAGTTAGAATTAGACAGCCTTTGCACACAGGCTTACGCTGAAAACAACAAAATGGAACCTCAAGGTTGATCTAGGAAAATGTGTGCAAATGTATAGGGCCCCATTCCTATATTTTGCCTGGGGCCCCCAATTCACTAAATATATATATATGATTTCAGACTCACTGCATGTTTTTAAAAGGCTTGTATGTTAACCACACATTATTTAATGAATTTATAAAGAAACACTATTTCCGCATTCAATTATTCGAGGAAAACACGCTAAAACGTTTTGTAGGCAGCTTGGATGAAACATATTGTGAAGTTTGATCATAGTAAAAACGCGTTTCAGTTACAGCATTGGTGATGCTGATAGCCTGTTAATCTCGGGTCGCTTGCACATTAGAGACCGGTGCGCTCGAGATGAGGGATGCGAATTAGCTAATCCTACTATGGCCACGGCTTGGCTTATGAATATTAATTACGTAACACCACGTTCGCTCAGTAAACCTAAACGATTGGCTGAAAGGCAGACGTTCGTAAAGAGTGCAGGGGCAAGTTCAAGCTCAAACCGGTGTGCACCGTTTTGCTACGGTTTCTGGTTTGAACTGCATGTTTCCTGGAAACGGTGTGCAGCGGGGTTTGAGATGCGTTTTCTCTTGTTTGGTGGGTGTGTCAAACATGTCAGCCCAATCAGCAGCAACATGTATATAAACCACGCGGTATTAAAGAGACAGCTCGCACAATGTAATTAACATCCAAATAAACTCACAAGAGCAAGTACGGTATATTGTTTACATTAAAGGCAAAATAACTAAGATATTATCTCTTTTATTCTGGACGGCAAGGGCAATGACTGTAACATCGAGCGTATTTTGCAGTATTAAACACGTATTTATACCGATTTCATCAGGCTTCGAAAATTCTTCAGAAACAACACAAGAATGGCCTTCTCAGTTGCAACTCTTGAGTCATCAGAACAGGGTGTTCAACGCACCACCGTTTCCGTTTAAAAAACGTTTTGCACCGTTTTTGTCGGGACTGAACGCAGCACAGGTCAGCTGGCGAATGAAGGAATCGTACTCGTCTCATGAATATTAATGACGCAGCGTGACGTTCGCCCCACTGTTTGGCTGAAGAGCAGAAGTTTGTGATTCGGTTGGCCTATCAACGAATTCTAGTACGGAGAAGGCTTGACTAGGAATACTAGATAGATTACGTAACTGGACGCTCGAGGGAGGTTACCATGCAACGTCAGCGTGCCGATTAATATTAATGAGTCCAGTGTTCGCCATAGTAGGAATCGTTCATTTCGCCTGTGTAGTAGGGTTGCACCCCGTTACACGTCACGCGCGCCTTCGGTACAGGGTGAAGATGCAGGCAATGTCACACAGCCCTCCTCATCATCACGACTAAAAATTCACCGTGTCTTATATGCAAAGCATTTGGGAAAAATAATAACCGACTCGCTCTGGTAAGTGACGTTTCTTGCTAATTAATTAATGTTTTGGAGCTCATTTATAATTAGCGTGCATATACATAAATATGATTTAAGACGCTCGTACACGTTTTAAATATAGCCTACCACATTTATGTTTGAGCGAGTGTTTTAATGTTAAATGCTACATTTGATGATTTTATGTTTTGAGGCATCAGGTTCATTCATTTGGAAAATAATGTGTGCTCATCAATGATGCATGCAAACGTAAAAATCATCAAAAATACATCTTTATAGTTATAACACCCAACGTAAATTGCCTTTTTAAGGCAACCTTTTATCATTTAACACGGCTCATGCATCATCTCAAGACATTAAAATTCATTTTTTCGGCGAGCAGATTATTATTTTTCGTTGAAATGCGCTTTTGTAGCCTATTATTACTTATTTCCAGTATGTATGTTAATTTTTATTTGCCATGGGTTAAAGAATAGATCAAAAGAGTAATTGATAAGAATTCCCATAGAGACATATGGCACCTTAAGCCTCACCCCTTCACCTAATATATCCATCAGAATAAGACTTATTGGGCTTTCCATTTTCCTCACTGGCTGGTATTGGGTTTCATATTTGCTACAATTGATAAACCATGAGAAATATCAATTAAAATGAGATTTGTACCGCGTTATATGTTGAAGCATCAAAATGACCTTGCAGCAGACATGAGGAATGGAAACCTGCTACATGTGTGTGTGTGTGTGTGTGTGTGTGTGTGAATCTCCTTGATGATTTATTCCATTGCTGAGTGCATTCAGTCTCGTCACGACAGCAAGTGTCATTTGGTTTGACTGAATTCACAGTGATGCTCTATGTGCATCTACACGTGTCTGTATCACTGCTGCTTTTTCAGTGAAATAACGTCTTTGAGCTGGAAATGACCAACCATTACTGTTGAGTGCATGCAAATAGTGATAACTGTGCTCTTTATCAATTCTTATATAAGAGTAGATTTGTAGAGCTAGATATTTGGCAGTTTTGATGGAATATCCAAAGCTGTATGTTGTTAGTATAGCCTACTGTTAGTATGCAGAGATTTCCGATGGTTGACAGTAGCCTGTATGTAGACCTTAATGTTGGTAGTATTGCTATATCTATGCATATCTTTCTTTGTATTTTAGGATTGATATTAAAGTTGTGTATCTGATTGTATTGTAAGTATGTAGAGATTCATGCTAGTATGTAAAGCTGTATATTTGATCGTAGTATGCAGCTTTATGTTGGTAGAGTTGAGAGAGAGAGAGAAAAGAAATAATGTGATGTGCAAATGTCTGAAAGTTTGATCAGGTCATTGGTAGGATGAGCTACTGTGTTTACATACTTCTGGACCCCAACTTTGATCCGATCTGGTTGAAAGTGTCCAAACCCTGTCTAGGACTGTTTCTCCTAATGTGAATTGATTTGAAGACTGCTTCTGGTGTCTCCGTCAGTGGTGGTGCTGCACAGGATTGCAGTTGTTCCTCAATCATTGTGTGCTCTGTGCGCTGCAGTGCTCTTTTCAGAGTAACCTTGCGAGGAATCCTCAAGAGGAGTGATGTGGCAAAGGAGGAAGAGAGAGAACAGGGTTTAACAGCAGGAGTGTTTATCATTGATCTGACCGGGCCGTCGTTCAGAACTCACTCATTCAGGGATCTGGAATAAGATTATCACTTGAGTTTGGTGCAGTACATTTCCATGTCCATGCCATGAAATTCAAGGAACAGTTTCCCCCAAAATGTCCTCACCCTCAGACCATCCAAGATGTAGATGAGTTTGTTTCTTCATCAGAACAGATTTGGAGAAATTTAGCATTGCAGTGAATGGGTGCCGTGAGAATGAGAGTCCAAACAGCTGATAAATCACTTTCAATTAGCAATTTCTACTAAAACCTACTACAGTAATTTTTGTTTTATTCACAAACTCAAAGTCATTCACAATAAGATCAGTAATAGTAAGAAAGTAAATCGATTTTTAATTCATACTGACATTTTTTTTTTTAAAGTTTTCAGATACTTTATTTTATAATATGAAAATGAAATGATGAATAATGAAATTTTTCATTTCTGTAGAATAGTGTGTGCTAATGAATCACGCACAATCAGATCAGGAACATATTAAGAATGCAAATAAGCTCAATTTAAATTTCATGTAGACTTTAAGGATGATCATCTTCATCATCACATTTCAGTGTTAATTCACATTTGCAATATAGCAACAATATGATAGAATAGAAGTGTTTCCTGTTTTTAATGAAACATTGCATTGACAACACCCGTCCAAATGTGGCTCAGTCCTGTTTGCGCTGGAATATTTTGGGCTAAAATGGAGGCAGGGCAGAGGATGCTGGTGGTGCTGATGTAGCAGAGGGCAGCAGTGACTGTGGCCATGGTGACAGCAGCGCACACTGAGAGATTTGTTCCAGGGCTAACGTGACTCACAACAGCTCTGTCCTTTCCTGAGAGACCACTGTCGAGATGCTTCTAAACATCCGCTAACATGCTTCTCTCCTCCCTCTATTCCATCCACCGCACTCATTCCCAGATCCATTAACTCCAGGCTTCTGCTGTCACTCTCATGCGTTGATATACATCAGATGCATTGAGCTTTGGCCTTGTTAGCAATACTTTATCTTCCTAAGTGCAAAGATAGTGCTTTAAAATAGTGCTTAAATTATTACTTTTCACTAAGATTAGACTTCAAACAAATGAAGAGAGGACGTACAAAAGATGAAGAAAAAATGGTTAAAGAGGCTGGAGCATTCTAACATTAAAACAGCTGTCCTTAAATAATAAAGCTAAATATTAAATATAATTGTGTAATGTTGTAGTGCTGTAATACAATCATTTTAAAATTACAATCACCAGAAATGAAAGGTAGTACAACTGTGAAAATACCATTTTAATTATATAATTTAATAATATAATTATTAATTAATACCCCCTGGACTTATATACACCACACATAGTATGTGCCATGACTGTTCTTTTGTCATTTAAACCTGTTGCACGTCCCACTATTATGTAAGTCAGAGTCAGAATTTAAAGCCATTTGCAACCCATTTCTGAGTGAAACTGGATATTTATCAAGAAGTAATGGAGTGAAGCTTGGTTTTATCAGCCTAGAATTGAGTGAATTGTGAAAAGTGGATGGATCTAGATCGAAAGATGGTTTGGCTGTCATTGTGACATCAGCGGAAAAAGGAAATTTGTTTCAGAGGAAGAAGACATTCTTACGTTTGGATGACATTCGATGTTTTTTTCCCCTCTCTGGAACACACACAAAAAATTTCTGGTGTAGTACTTTGAAACTTTTTTGGTAAATAGCCATTTCTACTAAAACCTACTACAGTAATTTTTGTTTTATTCACAAACTCAAAGTCATTCACAATAAGATCAGTAGTAGTAAGAAAGTAAATCGATTTTTAATTTATACTGACATTTTTTTTTTTAAGTTTTCAGATACTTTATTTTATAATATGAAAATGAAATGATGAATAATGAAATTTTTCATTTCTGTAGAATAGTGTGTGCTAATGAATCACGCACAATCAGATCAGGAACATATTAAGAATGCAAATAAGCTCAATTTAAATTTCATGTAGACTTTAAGGATGATCATCTTCATCACATTTCAGTGTTAATTCACATTTGCAATATAGCAACAATATTATAGAATAGAAGTGTTTCCTGTTTTTAATGAAACATTGCATTGACAACACCCGTCCAAATGTGGCTCAGTCCTGTTTGCGCTGGAATATTTTGGGCTAAAATGGAGGCAGGGCAGAGGATGCTGGTGGTGCTGATGTAGCAGAGGGCAGCAGTGACTGTGGCCATGGTGACAGCAGCGCACACTGAGAGATTTGTTCCAGGGCTAACGTGACTCACAACAGCTCTGTCCTTTCCTGAGAGACCACTGTCGAGATGCTTCTAAACATCCGCTAACATGCTTCTCTCCTCCCTCTATTCCATCCACCGCACTCATTCCCAGATCCATTAACTCCAGGCTTCTGCTGTCACTCTCATGCGTTGATATACATCAGATGCATTGAGCTTTGGCCTTGTTAGCAATACTTTATCTTCCTAAGTGCAAAGATAGTGCTTTAAAATAGTGCTTAAATTATTACTTTTCACTAAGATTAGACTTCAAACAAATGAAGAGAGGACGTACAAAAGATGAAGAAAAAATGGTTAAAGAGGCTGGAGCATTCTAACATTAAAACAGCTGTCCTTAAATAATAAAGCTAAATATTAAATATAATTGTGTAATGTTGTAGTGCTGTAATACAATCATTTTAAAATTACAATCACCAGAAATGAAAGGTAGTACAACTGTGAAAATACCATTTTAATTATATAATTTAATAATATAATTATTAATTAATACCTATCATACAGTTATTTAGTCATTATAAAAATATTTTCATTTAATTTCTGTTTTATGTTGTTTTTAAGTTAAGCCTCTTATGCTCACCTGCTTCCTTTATTTGATCAAAATTACAGTATATAATAATAATAATAATATTGTGAGACATTTTTAAATTGAAATAAAATGTAATTTATTCTTGTGATGGCAAAGCGAAATTTTCAGCAGCCATTATTCTAGTAACATTATCTTTCAGAAATCATTCTAATATACTGATTTGCTGCTCAAGAATTTTTTTAATGAATAGAAAGTTTAAAAGAGCATTAATGATTTTAAATAGAATTCCTTTGTAAGATCAATTTAATTTAATGATCACGTTAATGCATCCTAAATTGAACAAAAGTCTTACTGACCCCAAGCTTTTGAATGGCAGTGAACATTTTTCAAAGATTAATTATCACGAGATCCTTAAAAGTGGTCCTAAATTACAGCTGAAGTGTGTAATTTCTTTGCCATTACAAGCTAATGCAATTTTGCAAGAACAATGCTTGATTCCAAACACTCCCCTTATTTTCAGATGTTTGAACAAACAGATAGTCCCTCCTCAAACTCACACCATTGGCTAACTTACGCCCTGAACATGTTCTGAACAACAGGTTTGGTTGAGATCCAAACCTATAGATAAATTCACTTGTTTGTATCAGGCTTACTGCTTCATTACATTATAGTTACATGTTTGTCCTGTGGAAAGCCCCTGAGCTGTGTGTGTGAGACCACCATACACATATTCCATCTGTCTGGTGAATAATGGATAGCTCTATTTAAAATTTTGTTCAGATAATCGTTCACAATGTGGAAAATGGCTTCAATACCCCGGTAAGACAAGTGACTCAGCATGTATTGTTCCTGAAGGGCACACTATTAAGGCTGAAATTGTTTTCAAATGATTTAAATGAATAATTAATTATCGCATTAAGTGTATTAATAGGGTTATTATATGGGATGATGACATAGGATTTATAATGCCTTGTATGTTAATTACAGACTTAAAATGACTAACAACAAGTATCGGTTAATAGCATTGCTACTGTAGGAATAGTAATGTATGCGTTAATTTGAATATTCAAATTAGTTTTGAGTGCTTCTTCTCTTCTCAAATCTTTATGAATGTAATTGTTTGCCTCGCTTTTATCCAATAAGGAAACAAATCATTTTCCTTGGATCCGAACATGTGTGACTTTTATTTTTCTGTGAAATTCCAAAGTTGTAGTGTTTCGTGTCTAATATTATTTACACCCCAATGTTGTGACTGTTTAACTTTTTAAAGACCGTTTGCGGATTATTTCCACCACAAATGTAGATGAGTTTGTTTCTTCATCACAACAGATTTGGAGAAATGTAGCATTACATCACTTGTTCAGCAATGGATCCTCTGCAGTGAATGGGTGCCGTCAGAATGAGAGTCCAAACAGCTGATAAAAACATCACAATAAATGAATGTCTTTTGAACCAAAAAGCTGCATGTTTGTAAGAAACAAAGCCATCATTCAGGTTTTTTAACTTTTTAAACCGTTTCCTCTGGCCAAATATGAGTCCATGTCCATAATAACGTGTCCTCCAGTGAAAAGTCCATCAACTCATGTCCTCTCACATCAAAATTTACCAACATATTAGTTTCAAATGGTTTTGGATTGTTCTTGCTTGCAGTGTTTGATCTTTGCATATTTCTCTCCCGATTCAGACGAAATTACGTATTTTCACTAGTGAAAGCAATATTATGAATATGACTTATATTTTTACCTGGAAGCAACAGTTTAACATTAAAAATGTCAAAATGATGGATTTCTTTCTCACAAACATGCAGCTTTTCACTTCACAGGATGTTAATTGATGCACTGGAGTGGTGTGGATCATTTTATCAGCTGTTTGGACTTTCATTCTGACGGCACCCATTCACTGCAGAGGATCCATTGAATGACAGAAAAGTTAGCAAGTGATGTAATGATATTTCTCCAAATCTCTTTTACATCTCAGTTAAACAGTCAGAAGTGTAAGTGTTTGTTTTGCCTTGTGTGTGTTTGCATTGCTGTCATCAGTCATGATGAGGCTCTGGCAGCGAGCACAGGCTCCTCCTCTCTCTCGACATGCGCTGCAGCTCTGTAGGTCACTGTTGCTGAGCAGGTCTCAGTGCTCGCTCATTGCCAACCTTCGACCGCTGGCATTTAACAGAGTGACCCTTCAAAGCAACACATGGGGGCTAAATGTCCTTCTTTAGAACAAGGACTGTGCAGTAGAGATATAAAAAGTACTATTTCTGAGTAATGTTCAGACTCATCTCAATAGTTGATTTCAGTATAGACTTTGGCATGATTCTGTTGCTAGGCTACACTCTTAAAAATAAAAGTTCCAAAAGAGGGTTTTCGCAATGAACAAATCTGTTTTTTTTTGTTTTGTTTGTTTTAACAATCTAAAGAACATTTTTCCATCATGAACCCTGGATAGGTTCCATGGATGTTTAAGGTTCTTCATGGAACCATGAATGCCAATGAAGAACCTTTATTTTTAAGAGCACACTATTAGATCAGTTTGTGCATTTTCAATGAATTATTTTATTATGGGTAATTTTAGCTATTGAATCATATTTATAATCAACATTTATGTTTTACTAAGCTCTTCATAGGGCATTATGGGATTGAATTCTCTGTGAAAGATGCATGAGATGCTGCTTTAGAATTTGGACAAAATAAGGTATTTTAGAAGGCAGCATAATCATTTCCTCTAAATGCTAAACGGGCATCTGCTTGTGCATTTTTCCGAGATGAACATGCCGTGGGTTGATGAATTATGGGAATGTAGTCATGGGTGCAGATGATCCTTAATGTGACTATTTATTGGCATGTTTTTGGTAAAGAAAGATACATTTCTGCATTCACACTGGGTTGACAAACCCTGTTCATCTCAGTGAATGTCAAAATTCTGTTAAAGCCATTTGATGTGACCCGGCAAACCATCAGCGCTCTGATCCTAAACATCTGTGTGAGGGATTTTCATTGACATTAGCTACTTGATGGAATTATTGTAACAAATATCAGATCACCAGAAAACACACCCAAACAAGATGACTTTATAATCTCGGGTGGTGTTTCCCAGACAAACAGATTAACCACAACTGTACAGTGATCAACACAGCTTGAGCTCTCTTGACGATACAGCAAATCACTATACAAATAGAGCAGAATATAATCTGGTTTTATTAAAGCAGCACTATGTAACTTTTGGCGCTCTAGCGGTTAGTAAACAGAGCTGCACACATCCCGCGGAAGAACATTCTAACCGGAGCTACTTCTCTAAGTTTATGTCTATGATGAATTCATGATGTACTCGCTCGTTATATACATTTAGCAAATTTTGAACACAGAAAAAGTTACATAGTGCTGCTTTAATGCTCATTTTCGTTGTAATCTGAAACCAGAATTTGTTCAATTAAACTAAATTGGATTATGTGATTTAGGTTAAGTAAAATGATTTTACAAAAAGACTATAGAAAGTTATATTGGGGCAAAGGGGAAAATATAAAAATCACAGATGAAAACAATATTCCAAAGAAAACATTTATTTGAAATGTTTTGTTTACAGAAATTAATACAATGAAGAAATGCCTATTTTTATCAGTTTGTCATGTTAGAACAACATCACTCGAACTAAAGTAGTCGAATTACTTAAATTCACTTCTAGGTTCAATTAATTGTCATATTTTTTTTTTTAATAACAAAACTAATATGATTTCCATTTTTAAAAGGGGGAGTTATTTTATACAGTATGTTACAATAAATAGTTTACCCAAAATTGAAAATGCTGTCATTTACTATCGAAGCCTGTATCTGCCATGGAATAGTAGTTTATTTCTCACAATTTTGACTTTTCTTTTCAGAATTATGAATTTGCAATTCTGCATTTATATCTCGCAAATCATGTTGCTCCAAACATTTATAACTTTCTTGCTTCTGTGGAATACAAAAGAAGATAGTCATTCTGTTTTGTTGTTCATAAAACATACAGGTTTGGAACAATATCAGTGTGAGTAAATGACAGAAATTTAATTTTTGGGTGAACTATCCCTTTAAGATATGTATGAAAATGTACTCCAGGACAGAAATGAGCCCCTCAGGACTGTCAGAGGTTTGTGATTATTTTGGCGAACACTGAGATTCTCCAGTGCAGTCCCGTGTGCCTGCTCACACTCGAGCTGATGCGCTGCTTTGCTGTCGTCTCTGCTTGAATGATGATCTACACTCCCGCTGGCGTCGACTCGGCTTCAAAAACTGAATTACATAATTGGGTCTTTCATCACTGGTGTACAAGAGGCGAAGCCATTGCCCACCCCTTATATCAGAGTTAATTCACAATCAGCTTGATCCTAAAGAGATGTTAAGAATAAAGATGAGGAACAAGCTAGATCTTTTACTGATACATTGCAACCTCTCAAGAAATTCCAAGTTAAGAGCTACAACATTAACCTCGGTTCACAGCCCATTTTATATTCATTATCTAATGAGATAAAAAGCTGATTAAAATCATGGACAATGGCTTTAGCTAAATAAATCTATTTATTAATACATTTATTTATTAGTATTGTTTAGAGGTTTGAGGCCAGTAAGATTTGTTTTGTTGTCTTTTTTTTTTTTCACCAAGGCTGCATTTATTAGTTTCGAAATGCAGTAAAAACATGACTATTATGAAATAATATTGTCATTTAAAATAAGTGTCTTGTATTTGAATATATTTTAAAATGTAATTTTTTTCCTGTGATGCAAAGCTGAATTTTCCAGTCTTCAGTATCATGAACCTACGGAAATCATTTGCTCAAGAAACATTTATTATTATAATCAACGTTAAAAACAGTCATGCTGCTTCATAATTGTGTATCCTAAATAATTAAATTAAATAAAATAAAAAATGGTTTCTGCTACCAAGTAACTAAACTCAATTGCGCATTTACATCTCGCAAATCTGGTTTTCTTTCTCAGAACTGCATTATATACACTTGCAATTGTAAGAAAAAGTCAGAAATGTGAGCTTAATTGGACTTTATAACTTGTAATTGCACATTTGTATCTCACATTTCTGAGAAAAAAGTCAGAATTGTAAGATAAAAAGTCAAAATCTTTTACAACCTTTCATCTTTTTATTTATTTTTTATTCCATTGCAGAAACACGCTTCTGTAATATATGGTGCATAAATTAAAAAAAAAACCATAAAAGGCAAGTATTTTTGCAGTGCTCCATCCCTCTTGATTTGTAACAGAAAATTTACGGTAAAAAAACGGCAGCTGTGGTTGCCAGAATTTTACCGTAAAAAATACGGTAGCAACATTTTAGGTTTTACGGTTTTAACTTACATTTACAGTTAAATACTGTAATTTAATTAACTGATATAATGTTAATATAACAACCTATTAAAGTACTGAAATCTGTTCTGTACCTTTGTAATACACTGAGAAAGTCACATGATGAACCAAAGCCCATCACAAGCAGCTTTTAAATAATAACATATATAGAAGGTGCACAGTGTCATTCACACAAACACTAAACACCATCCTGGTAACACACATGAAACTGAAATAATGCAATAAACATTCATTTAACAACATAAGGTGTAACACACAAACCTAATATACAAAACTGATAAGAAAAAACTAAGAAGAAACATAGTTATTTCAACAAAAAAACATCAAATTTGAAATGTAACGCAGGGAATTCTGGGAATGTCAATTTACGGTTATTCACTGTAAATTCACTGTCTTTTCTCACTTCCAAAAACAGTATACTACCGTAAAATTACATGTAATGTCCAATACAGTTTTTCACTGTATATAGTAGGGGATTTTACCGTTAACCATTTAACAGGTTTTTACTGTAGCATTTTTACAGTCTTTTCCCGTTAAGTTCACAGTCATTTTTTGCAGTGTAGAGGAAATCTCATTCATTACTGTATTTAAGAAGGGCACTGTCTTCCTTGTCTGTTTTACTCCAGTTTTGATCTACCGCAGTCCTAAATCACATCTAAAAGGCCTGTAATCTCATATTGCATTAGTGTATCAGCGAGTAGATTTGACAGCTCTGGGCTAGGCTTTGCTTCACAGAGCTTTTAGGCCCTGTTCTTTAGCGCTGACATGTGTTCCTGTACCAGTCTAATTGAAACGCAAGTGTTCCACCAAGAGGAAGGCTGTTGTTCCCAGCAGAGCCATCTCACACACACCGCTGCTCCTGCACACCACTATTGCTGTCCCGTCTGCAGACCTCAACAGAGATGAGACGTATTTGGGAACTGTGGGGGAGATGGTTACCATGGCACGATAATGCAACACAGCCGGTGTGCTCTGCCTACGCAGGACTAGCTACACGGCTTATTTACATGTTTAATGGTTTGACATTGAATGTCATTGAGAGCTCTTAAAGGGATAGTTCAAGCATAAATGAACAATTCTGTCATCATTTACTCGCCTGAATGTATTGAAGGATGGATTTGTGTGAGGATCAGACTGAAATTTGAAGTCTTGTCTCCCATTTGTAGGTCTCAAATCTCTTTGATGGTGTTATGGCGCGGAGGAGGAACATATAACAACCAAAATTGCAGTCTGTCTGTTACATAAAGCTATCTTATGGTTTCAGAAGACATGAAATAGCTGTTGTGTTGAAACTTAAATAAGTTGTGTTGACTGATTTAGTGGTACCTTTTGGAGCTTGGCAACCACATTTACAAAGTACTTTCATTGTATGGAAGTTTCATTGTTTAGTTTTTTTTGTTTTTGATTTTTGTTCCACTTAATGATATGAAATTGAGTAAATGACAGTGTCATTTTAGGATTATTTATATACGATTATAGTTTTTGTTAGTATTAGCTTTTATTTTATTTTTTAATTTTCTATTATTTTTATTTTCTATTTGTTTATTTTTCTATTTATTCTTACATTAAGTTTCAGGGGTTTTTTTGTCATGTGCTTTTGTCATTTTTATTAGTTTTTTTATTGTTATTACTATTAGGTTTTAGTTTTAGTTTTATTTAATTATATTTAATAAATGTAGTGCTTCAACTTAAACGCATTTCAGTTAGTTACCAAAGCAACATTTATTTAATTACATTTTATTTTGAAAAAAATGTTTTAGCAGTTTAAGTTGTACCATTTAATTCAGTAACCAAAATATTACCCAAACTCAAAGTGTTTTAAAGTGATAGTTGAAGAAGAAGAAAAAATATTTTGAATGGGTCCAATGTTGTGTGGACCCCACCTATTTTCATAAATAAAATATCTAAATAAATAATGAATAAAATAATATAAATAATGAATAATACAATAACACAAACACAAGACTTAAAAAAAAAATGCTTTGTGTACCACAGAAGAAAGGTTTGGAATGACATGAGTACATTTGGAATGAGGGTGAGTAAATGATAAGTGAAAGCATCGTTCTTATGTATTTTTAAAGAAAAAATAGTTCCCTGAGCGTGGCCGCAGTGCTGATGATGTATTTTCATCATGTGTCAGTGCTGTATCGATTAAAAACTCATCAGAACCCACTTGCATGGATTTTTCTATAACAAACACTGTCTAATCAGCCCTGAAATCAATCAATATTAAAATGATTTTCACAATGGCAGCGCAGGCCTCTATTGGCTGATGCGTGCACATGCAGAGAGAGCATGCAGGGATTGTACGAGTGAGAATGAAATGACCACGGAGGACAGCATAAGGCAGATCCATGCCTGCTGCCGCCAACTGGGCCATTTCTCCCTTGGACCAATCACATCCGCCGATGAGCTCATAGCGCCCCAGATTCCCCTTTATAGACATTTATAGCTTTACAACCATCGCAGTGTTTACTTGGAGTAACGCGAGAAGCACGCCAATTTGTTTGATTGACTCTACAGTCCACATGACTGGTCTGTTTCCGTGTATTCACTTATCAGTGCCGTGATAATGTAATAGGACTTGGGCCGAGCTGTTGAGAAGAGCAGTGCTGACAGATATCCCATATTCACTGAGAAGGCCAAATGTCTGGCCGGCTCATTATCTTCACAGACACGGGGTGATGTGGAGCTGAGCGGTGGCCGCCCGGCTGATGAGCTCTGTTCAGAGAGGAATACACAATAAGAGAGAGAGAGAAAAGAACAGAGGAATTAGACGAGAATGTGAAAAAGATTGTGACTTGTTTACATTGGAGTCTTTAGGAATGGGAATCGTTATTTAACTTTGTATAAATATATGTAGATCTGTGTATATATCCAAAAGATGTGTGTGTTTATTCGTGTATTTTTTATGTTGTATTTTATTTATATTATTAATTTATTTTATATACAATTTATTAAGTTATATTATATTATTAAATTAAATCTGATCATTTATTACAGCAAAATTAAATATTCCAAATGTTCCAAATTTCCACCAAAACATTTGATAGATAGATAGATAGATAGATAGATAGATAGATAGATAGATAGATAGATAGAGATGCATGGGAAGGTTTGGGAGCCCCTTGTAGAATTTGTGAATACTTTTAACAAAATAAGAGAGATCATACAAAATGCATGTTATTTTTTAATTAGTACTGTCCTGAGTAAGATATTTTACAAAGAAAATGTTTACATATAAGCCACAAGACAGGTTTTCCACAAGTTTTATGATGGTTGTTCATGAGTCCCTTGTTTGTTCTGAACAGTTAAACTGAGCACTGTTCTTCAGAAAAATCCTCCATGTCCTGGAGATTCTTCAGTTTTCCAGCATCTTTGCATATTTGAACCCTTTCCAGCAGTGACTATATGATTTTGAGATCCATCTTTTCACACTGAGGACAATTGAGGGACTCAAACCCAACTATTAAAAAAGGTTCAAACCTTCACTGATGCTCCAGAAGGAAACACGATGCATTAAGAGCTGAATAACTCTTAACTCATTAAGGGGTGAAAACTTTTGAACAGGATGAAGATGCCCAAATTTTTCTTATTTTGTTGAAATATCTTCTTTTTTTTTTTCCATTTAGTACTGCCTTTCGGAAGCAACAGAAGATACTTGCATGTTTCCCGGAAGACAAATTAAGTACAATTTACCTTGATCTTCAAATTCTAAAAGTTTTCACCCCTTAATGAGTTAAGAGTTATTCAGCTCTTAATGCATCGTGTTTCCTTCTGGAGCATCAGTGAAGGTTTGAACCTTTTTTAATAGTTGTGTTTGAGTCCCTCAATTGTCCTCAGTGTGAAAAGATGGATCTCAAAATCATACAGTCACTGCTGGAAAGGGTTAAAATATGCAAAAGATGCTGGAAAACTGAAGAATCTCCAGGACATGGAGGATTTTTCTGAAGAACAGTGCTCAGTTTAACTGTTCAGAACAAACAAGGGACTCATGAACAACCATCACAAAACAAAAAAGTAGTCATAGATCATCCAAGTAACCACACACAGTATTAAGAAATCATGTTACATTGGTTGCTCTGTAGTGAGGACAACTCAACAGAAAGCAACCAATACGTGTTGTCATCACCACCTCATAACCCTAAATCTCATCCCTTTCAGGTTTGTTCAGTGAAGGATTTCTGCACAGATCTTTATCTGTGCTGTAGAGCTCCTAAGTACCCCTGAGAAATTATTAATGTGGCTCAATTATGTATATTAGATTATTAATGCAATAACTGGATCCAGACCAATTTCAACAGATTGTACGAGGCAACACAGACTGATGGTTTTATGAATTTCCCTTGGGAACAATTTAATCACCCTTTTTCAGGGAGGCTCAATTGGTTCCTTAAAGTGTTTTCCTTCAGAATGTAAACTGGACGAAACAAGGTCACTGTGAGCTGCTGTACCTATTTACATGCTGTCAGCGTTATCCATGTAGTCATTTGTAATTGTGCTCTTAGCTTACAAGAATTTTTATTCTATGTGTATTACTTTCTTGCTGTTAACACAAAGCTGATTAAACATAATCAAGTTTCTTCAGGTAATATCACTGCTTGAAAATCCTGCTGAAGCCAAGCTCAGTGTAATAGCTGGTTTTGCATGATTTCTATATGGTCTAAGCATGTCATTTAGCAGAACTAAGCTGGTATAGATGGTTGCTATTAGCTAGAATAGCAGAAGATGGCTGGTTTTTGACCTGGTAGACTATCTTTCTAGCTGATATAGCATATATTTAATATTGTGGGGAAAATGCATTGATGTGAACAGGTGCACAAAACAAAAAGTCATAGTTTAAGAATTCAAATCATGTGTTTTGCAAGTCCAAATGAAAAATGATGGTTGATTAGCTAAAATAGCAGCTGATGGACCTGTTTTTGAGAATATACAGACTACCTGTATGATTCAGTAAACAGTAAGATCTTACAAAAAACTTTTTTTATTTTTTGCAGAAATTGGATTTTACATTAAGACAATTAAGCATTTTTTGGACTTTTTTCATAAAGTCCAAATGTGTGACGTATGATTTAATTGTAAATTGATGTGTTAATGTTGTAAAGTATTTGCTTTAATGCCTCAGTCTTTCATCTTGAATAACAGCATCTGTTCTTGTATATTTTCAGACTGCCGTGTAGAGCTCTGTGCTCTTGAAGCTGCTGTCCAGGGTCCTGAACTTCTTCAGCCCAGCTTCACTCTACTACATGCTAACAGGCAGCTCCTGACATCTAGTTCCAGCACTCTTTACATCAGCGCACAACTTTGAACCATGGAGGAGGGTTACAGAGACCGTACAGCCTTCATTAAAGGTGCTAAGGACATTGCCAAAGAGGTCAAAAAGCAAGCAGGTAAAAAGGTGGGCCGCCACATGGACAGGGTGAGCGACGAATACAGCAAACGCTCTTATACCCGCTTCGAAGAGGAAGACGATGATGACGATTACCCCGTGCAGGCCCAGGATGGCAGCTACTACCGCAGCAACAGCAGGGCCAACGACGACGAAGGGGCTCACAGCGACTCCACAGAGGGCCACGATGAGGATGATGAGATCTACGAGGGCGAGTACCAGGGCATCCCCAGAAACGACTCCGTTGAGAAGGCCGACAGACAGGTGGACGGAGTGGGACAGTCTCAGTTCCGGGACATGACGCAGTACGAGGGGGAGAGGAGGAAGGACCAGGAGGAGCTGGCCCAGCAGTATGAGACCATCCTGCAGGAGTGTGGCCATGGCCGCTTCCAGTGGACCCTGTACTTTGTGCTGGGTCTGGCCCTCATGGCTGATGGCGTGGAGATCTTCGTGGTGGGCTTCGTACTGCCCAGTGCTGAGAAAGACATGTGTTTGTCTGAGCCCAACAAAGGGATGCTGGGTAAGTGGAGAACAGCTTATTAGCTTTTATCTGTGGTTTCTGTTATAAAGTGCTTTAATGCACAATCTGCCCATGCACTTTTCACCGCTATTGTATCCGAAAGGGGTTTTCTCATTCATTTTTTCCCCTTAAGGTGTTTTAAAAAATCTTTGTTAAAGAGTTACAAGTCATGAACCAAACCAACCAGTTACAAGGTGATAAAAGTGAAACGTTCATATATTCTATATTCATTACATGTAAAGTAAAACATTATAAAAGTTTTTTTGTTTTAATTTTATTGATTAGAGCTTACAGCTCATGAAAGTCAAAAATCCAGTATCTCAAAATATTAGAATATTTCCTAAGATCAATCAAAAAAAGGATCTGCACAGCAGAAAAGCTCAAGTTCTTTAAAGTATGTTCATCTATGCACTCAATACTTGGATGGTGCTCCTTTGGCAAAAACTCCAGCATCAGTGAGGTGTGGCATGGAAGCGATCAGCCTGTGGACTGCTGAGGCATATGGGGGTTCCATATGGGTTCAGGTCAGGCGTATTGGCTGGCCAATCAAGCAAAGTAATATCATGGTCAGCAAACCACTTGGAAGTGGTTTTGGCACTGTGGGCAGGTGGGCAGGTGGGCAGGTGACAAGTCCTGCTGGAAAAGGAAATCAGCATCTCCATAAAGCTTGTCAGCAGATCAGCAGAT
>NW_015505332.1:2072575-2109491 GCF_001515645.1 Sinocyclocheilus grahami
GCCCACTCCTTGTGAAGCTCTCCCAAGTTTTTGAATCGGCTTTGCTTGACAGTATTCTCAAGCTTGCGGTCATCCCTGTTGCTTGTGCACCTTTTCCTACCCATTTTCTTCCTTACAGTCAACTTTGCATTTAATATGCTTTGATACAGCATTCTGTGAACAGCCACCCCTTTCAGTAATGGCCTTCTGTGACTTACCCTCTTTGTGGCGGGGGGGCATGGTCATCTTTTTGGCCCCTGCCCAGTCAGCAGTCTTCCCCATTATTGTGGTTTCAAAGAACAAGAGATACCCGGAATTTATACTCTAGGGATGGTCATTTAATGAAACTCAAATGCAAATATTCTAATATTTTGAGATACTGATTTTTTTACTTTCATGAGCTGTAAGCTCTAATCAGCCAAATTAAAACCAAAAAACTTCTGAAATATTTTACTTTACATGTAATGAATCTAGAATATACGAAAGTTTCACTTTTGGAAACAAGTAAAAAACTAAAAAACTTTTTCACGATATTCTAATTTTTTCTAATATATATATATATTGTTGCAACCCCAGGGGTGAAACATAAAATGAAGAGAGATGGTCATGGTACCTTTTCAAGATAACCTCCTTGGGTTCTTTTTTATTGTGAGGTTAAAAGGGAATAACAGTTTGGTTTTGCCAGCTGATTACACAAAAAGAACGCAAAAAAACTTAAGGGCTAGGCCAGGCCAAAATAATAAACAAAAAGGAACTACCTTAATCCAAAACTAAATATCCTAACAAAATAAAGCAAAAGAAGATACAGGCACTTCCATACCTCCTTAACTAATCCCAAAAACAGAAGAAAAACATGTTAAACATAAATGGCACCTAGCCCCTACAGCGTTCACATGACACAAACTTCTTGCTAGACAGATTTATGGTCTCTCACACTCGGAATGAGGAGAGAGGAAAACGTGAGGGAGAGAACAATAAACGTTTCAATCATTCACTCAAAACTTAAGTTCTTACAATAAATACGATAACACAGTCTCAACAACGTCCAACAAGATGAACAGTGCACATTCCATTCTCTCACGCCTCTCTCTCTGAGGATGTTGCTCTATGCTCGTCTTTTTGAAAGATGCTGGTGCTCCTCACAACCTACCACTGTGCACACTGGTGGTGGGGCGAACCGTAAGAGACAGGACTGGAGAGAATTGGAGAAAGAAACACCAAAACAGCGGCTAAAATACAGTCTCAGGCGTAACAATATATATATGTATATATATATACACGAGAGAGAGAGAGAGAGAGAGAGAGAGAGAGAGAGAGTTAACAATATATATATGTATATATATATACACGAGAGAGAGAGAGAGAGAGAGAGAGAGAGAGAGAGGGATGATTGTTTTTGGAAAATGTGTAGGATTGAAAATTTTAATGTATTGCAAATAAATGTAATGAAACTGGATGATAAAGGTTAGTTTACTCAAAAAATTAACAATTTTTCAACCCTGTATGATTATCTTTTTCTATGAAACACAAAATGAAGTGTTAGGCACAATGTCCAAGCTACACTTTCCTTACAATGAAATTTGCTGATGATATTTTACATGTTGATGATATTTCATGGCCCTTTTTTTTGCATTTTTGGAAATGCAATATGGAAAACAGAACCTCAGATATTCTGCCTAAGATCTTCTTTTGTGTTGCACAGAAGATTCTGTCAGAATGGAACAAGTACATCATTTTTTGAAAACCAATACAACCACTGATATTCACGTTTAGATTGTTTGCAACATCTTAAACCAGACTATGCTGGTTTGCTAGTCTTATCTGGTCTAAAAAAGTGCCTAAAACCCATGCAAAACCAGCAAGCCAGATTACGTTGATGTAAGTTGTTTATTTTTTTCAGCAGAAATGTATCAAATCTCAATCAGTGGTCACGGAAAAATAGCTTTCTGTAACATAAACAAAATATATCTTAAGGCCAGTTTCCACTGTCATCTTGTGCCCATTTCACCATCTGTTAGTCCATCCAGCAAGGACACACAATTCTCCATCCTGGACAAACCCGACGCAGCATTGATGCAGTTTGAGCTATAATTAACTGACAATAGACATGCTGAACAGCACAGTGTGCTTTCATGGCTTGTTCTGTCTCCTTGTGGTCTGTGATACAATATTCTAGTAGTCCTTTTGCATGGATGGAGTCCTTGAATATCATGTTACATATCCAAAAAACATTATATAATATCCACAGACATTTTGGTAGTTTTAAATACTCTGCTCATGCATGCACGCAGGTGTTGCTGCTCTTGAACCATATTTATTGTTTCTTTATGTTTGCTATTTGCTAAATTATCTTTTAAGTGATTACTGGGAAATTTCTGATGTGTTTTCTTGGTCGTAAGGTTCACACCTTGGGTTATAATGTGAGCTTGTGTGCTCATGTCAGTGCTTGTTCATTGATATATTCACTCGGCGTGGGTCTCAGCTGAGCGTGTGTATGTGAGTTCCATTGGGGAGCAGGGCCCTTGGTCTCTCCCCTGTTACAAAACAGCCCTGACTCATGCAGGAGTGCCGTCTGTATCTCTGCTGGGTCCTAGTGCTGAAATGTTTCCATGCACACGCAGCTGCAGCTCTGCAGCAGAAATTCTTCAGCCTCTGTCACATGACACTCTCCAGTCAAGTCCAACCGCATGGATGTGTGGGATGAAATGGCCCGCGGAGGGTTTGTTTCTGCTCACTGCACCCAACAGTCAACCTGTGGGTTTCTCTACTGATGGCTTTAAATGCAACGTGTTTCTCTACTGATGGTTTTAAATGCAACGAATGAGGCCTAAATGAGAAGAAACTGCGTTTTTTGTGTGTGTAATATGAAAATAAGATGGATACAACACTATTATTATTTATGAAGGCACTGAAAGTAAATCGCCCCATTAAATGTTGTGACAAATCAGCTGTCAGGGAGATTTTATGGTTTAAATTATTTTATTTGTATTGAACATTGATGTATGGATGGATGCTACAGTGGCTCAGATAGATAGATAGATAGATAGATAGATAGATAGACATATAGATAGACAGATGTGAGATAGAACAATAGAAGATAGATAGATAGAAGATAGACAGGTAGCTAGATAGACAGACCGACAGACATACAGACGGATGGATAGATAGATAGATAGATAGATAGATAGACATATAGACATATAGATAGACAGATGTGAGATAGAACAATAGAAGATAGACAGACAGAGAGACAGACAGACATACAGACAGATAGATGGATGGATGGTTGAATAGATAGATAGATAGACAGTCATATAGACATATAGATAGACAGATGTGAGATAGAACAATAGAAGATAGATAGAAGATAGACAGGTAGCTAGATAGACAGACAGACATACAGATGGATGGATGGATAGATAGATAGACATATAGACATATAGATAGACAGATGTGAGATAGAACAATAGAAGATAGATAGAAGATAGACAGGTAGCTAGATAGACAGACAGACATACAGACAGATGGATGGATAGATAGATAGATAGATAAATGTGAGATAGAACAATAGAAGATAGACAGATAGATAGATAGATAGATAGGCACATGGATGGATGCAGCTGTTATGTCAGATTTCCTTGTTTGTTCTGCACTAATGCGGATTGTTTCTGCTCAGCTCAGTGGTGAGGGTGAAAGGTGACGCCGCTGTATCTTTGACCCGCACACGTTTAGCCTGTTTCTCACCAGAACACCGGGTGCCAAACGGCACTTTAGTCCGGGTGAAACAGAAGAACAGAATACACAAACCTGCCACAGTCCATTGCGCTCCCCTCATCTGTGACACATAGGCACACTTGCAGAAAGGAAAAAATGCCTCTATAAATAGTCTCCCGGCCCCTCCCCCACTTTCTCTCTGTTTTTCCCTCACTTCCTCAGCCCTGGAGCCTGTGTGCTTTCCTGTCACTGTGCTGGAGAATCACAGCCTCCTCTCTCGCCCTTCCCCCTCTGCTCTCTCTCTCTCTGAGGAGGAGGAAGAGGAGGCAGAGGTCAACTGTCTCCAGGCTCTTGCCCCGCCCCTCGCCTCTCCTGCATCTCTGAAACCCCTGTGACATCATGCAGGCAGCCCCGCCCACTCAACCATCCCGAGCCTTAATTGGCTGGGTCGTGTTGCATCAGTTTAGCAGTGGTAGTGTAAAACACAGACCTTCCCTTTAAATTCAAGACACATGGTTAACCGCGTACGCAGCCGTGTTTATTAATGCTGTAAGGTGAGTGAGTTGTGTAAAATCACACAGCACATGTGTTCGGTGTTGTCATCTCTATTGTTCAGGTCTGGTTAGCAAATGTGCTCTGCATCATTGCCTTTGAAGGTCATAAGGTCACGAGTACAGAGTTCCACAGAATGCAAACGCTCAACACATTGTTTATGGAATATTATTGAGAATATGATCATCAAACAATAGTATTTTTTTGTATAATGTGAAGTTGTTCTTTAACAGTTAAAACAGCATTTAATACAATAAAAATATGCAAAAAATATAATTTATGTCTTGTTTTCTAGTAAAATATTGTTTTATTGTTTATTTGAAGATTTATACATATATAGTTTTAATTTATATATATATATATAATTAATTACAGATAGTGTGTGTGTGTATATATATATATATATATGTGTGTGTGTATATACTGTATTTATGTATATGTGTGTGTATATATACACAATTACACAATATATAAAGATATAGATATATTTTAAGTGAATGTGATATGAAATATTTCATACACACACAAAAATATTGAATGTAATATATATTACCTTTAAAAAGATTACTAAAATTATGATTATAATAATTTTTTTATTTAGATTTATTTAAATTTTATGATGTTCAGATATTTTACTGGAAAAAACTATATTAAAATGTATAATGTATTATAACTGCATTCATAATGTATATTAAATACATTATATCTTTTCATAAATGATTGTAATTTAAAACTTAAAAACCGCAGGTGTTGTGCAATTCAGGGTAATGCATAATATTTCTTAAAGGTGTAACAGTAAATAGATTACTATTATAATGTATTATAAATGTGGTTACAATTCTTCATAAGATCATACAATACATTATTAGGTGCATTACAGTGCATATTTAATGCTTTAAAAACACTTCATAATGCATTATATATATACAGGCTTCAAGTAAAATGTTGTTGTTGTTGTTGTTTTACAGTGTGAATATATATTTTTACTTTTACACTGTTTTTGGCAGTAAATGCTTTGACAGATTCACCATTACCTTAGTGTTGTTTTGCATTACCCAATTTTTTATCCCATCGAATTCAACCCAGACTGCAAACACAACTTTCTACTGCTAATAAGAGAGCAGTCTTGACGTATTTAAATCCCACCGTCCCGTTTTAGTGCTGCTCCCCTCTGCTAATGCACCTCAGGAGGTGCTGAGAGCCGCGGGCATGTCCTGTGCAGGGTTTGTGCAGTGTAAGCCGATGGGCCCTGGAGAGGAGGGGTTGAGATAACAGACCCCTGTGCTGCATTGCAGTGATGCCTATCAAGGCTCATCATCACGGCTGTCTGCCATAGCGGCCCATTATGAGGCCAAGGTGAGAGAAAAGTAGTGATGCCTCACAGCTGCCTCACAAAATCAACTTTAATGCTACTTCAACATTTGCAGCACCAACTCAAACACCTGCAGATCCTGCAGAAACACCAGACACCAGCACAGATGCTCATCAGAGTATAGCTGTTGGTTCTGATGGTGAAACGAAGAGAAATGTTTATAAATGCAATTCATTCAATACTGAAAGTATTCTAAATGTAGTCCAATATATTTAAAAATCTGTCTTATCCACTGATCTATATATAATGATAATTAAATATTCTCTATTATAGATCAGTGGTCTTACCCAATATGTGTGTGCAGTTTATATATTTAATAATCATAACATTTTAAGAGATGATTTATTTTAATGCCATAGGTCTTGCCGAATCACAATATGATGAATATGTAGAATATGAATGCAAGAAAATATTTAGTTTTTCACATTTAAAATATATAATTCATCTGTTCCTTCTAATGCCAAAATATATTAGAAAATATGCTTTAAGGTATATGTATGCTTTATATATACAGTGGTGTGAAAAAGTGTTGGCCCTCATCCTGATTTCTTATTTTTTTGCATGTTTGTCACACTTTAATGTTTCAGATCATCAAACAAATTTAAATATTAGTCAAAGATAACACAAGTAAACACAACATGCAGTTTTTAAATGAAGGTTTTTATTATTAAGGGAAAACAAAAGTTCACCTGAGCACCTGAGTTCAATTTCTCTAGCCACACCCAGGCCTGATTACTGCCACACCTGTTCGCAATCAAGAAATCTCTTAAATAGGACCTGCCTGAAAATACATATATACATATAGAATATATGTACACAAGAAAATATACTTATATTTTAAATATATTTTGACTATTCATATGCCAAAAATGCCAAGAAAATACATTTTCTGCCTTTTGGGTGAATGCAAAATGTATATTTTTAAATATATTTTGGGCTATTTCTGTTAGGGTTATGTTTAGTTTTTGTCCTGGTTTTCATTGTGTTTTCAGTTAACCTGTTCCCCTGTAACCTAGTTTTACTTAGTCTCCTAATTGTCATTTTGTTCACCTGTGTTTGATTAATTAATTCATCAGTTCCTTTGTTTGTTCCCCTACAAATACCCTCAGTTTTCCCTTAGTTGGTGTCCGTTCTCGTTTATGTTAAGTTGGCTAGTGTACCTGTTACAGTTGTATTATTAAAGAACTAACTATATATATATATATAGACACACCCACATAATATCATATAGACTTAATATATAATATATACATAAAATCTATATTAGTGATATACCTCTGTCCAATTTATATATATATTATGAAAATATTATGGAGTGATTTGAAACTCCTATGCAAATTACATAAGGAGTAGCATATTTATGTTATTGTCAATATAGAGATTTCCATTTCAGTTAAGATGTTGCCTATACAGACTGCAGACAGTAAGACAGACAGCTCACTAGGTTTTGGAACAGAGCCATTGTGTTTTCAGATACTGGTGTGCTTAACTAGCTTCGCTAACAAGACCCAAGGTGTAAAACGATGTTAATCAGAGGTGAAAGAGCAACATCTGAGGAATATCATTTTCCTTGGCTCATTTATATTGTATCCATGGATGAGTCCCTGCTTCCTGATTGCCGTGGCAGCACATCTATGCCAGCGGTGCCAGCAGTCTGCTGTGGTGTTGCCGGGTGACGCCTGTCTGTGTTCACACCCGCAGTCACATGACCAGCTGGTGCTGGAGCTGTGAAAGAACCGTCAGTGTGAATTCACCAAATCCTCGCACACAGACAAAAGGCAAAATGAAATTGAGCTCTCAGGCACAAAACAATGGAAATATTCCCTTCTATACAAGAAGCACAACTTTGACATTTTAATCGTATTTTGGCTCCAGTTCCAGAAATGTCATTTTACCCAGCATACTGCTCTATCGGTCACTTTGATTTACTGTCTGTATGGAGTATCCTGTTTGGGACAGGACGCTGGTATAGTTATTGATCTGCCTGTCTCTCTGTGTCTTTCTCTCGCAGGTCTAATTGTGTATCTGGGTATGATGGTGGGTGCCTTTGTGTGGGGAGGTCTGGCTGACAGAATCGGCCGCAGACAGACTCTTCTTATCTCTCTCTCCATCAACAGTGTCTTTGCTTTCTTCTCCTCCTTTGTCCAAGGATACAGCTCTTTCCTGTTCTGTCGTCTGCTCTCCGGTGTGGGGTAAATGAACAGTTCACAACACCTACAGTCTCTTTTACATTTATTATATATAAAGGAAAAAGAAAACAAAAAATTTTGTTTCGGTCGCATGACCTTCATCAAGATCTTCCTGATCTTCCTACGAACATACCTGATGAAGGTCATGCGACCGATACGTTTTTGATACTTTTGCACTAATTGACAGTGTGCGGGAATTGTTTTCTTTTTCCTTGAGTTTTGATCTTTGTGGTCTCTGTTTCCTACGCACCTATCAATTGTCGTCAGGTGTGTGGAGATTGATTGTTAATTGATATTTATTATATATAAAAAATAGATATGAAGGTAGGGCAAAATTTGGCTATCTTTCAGATAAAATTAATATGATTTAAAAATTTGAATCAAAATATTTTACATGAATTAGAGCAAGCAAATATGTATAAATGTATATTCAGTATGTGTGTGTGTGCATATATATATATATATATATATATATATATGTTTACTTTTTGCCCATTTTGAATAAGCTTTTTTTATATTTTCAGTTGTCATTTTCATTTTAGTTAGTGATTTTATGTGCTTTTGTCATTTTTATAAATGTTAGTTTTTTTAAGTTTCTGTACATGTACTTTTAATGTATTATAAACATTAGTTTTATTAATAGTTTTATTTGTATTTTTAGTAATACTAATACTTTTGCTTATTTCTGTTAGCTGTGAAGTCGCAGCATTTCTATTTTTCTTTTAAATATTTTCATCTATTATTTCTTTTTTATTTTATTTCAACTTTATTTCAATTAACACAAGATTTTTAATAGTTCTAGTTTTTTTGTTTGTTACCAATACAAATTATGATACACTCAAAAAAATTTATTTGGAAGTTGTAAATTAAAATTAATGGATTAATAATGTGTTTTACAAGCAAATATTTAATTAGTCTTTTTACTTCAAAAATGTCATGTTGAATTCAATGTGTTACTTGCCATTTCTTTGTCATTTTTGCTGAAATTTACTAAAAACTTGAATTTGAAAATGTTTTCATTATTAGCAAATCCTACAGAAGTAAATTGTACACCAATTGTTTTCAGCATATATTATAAACCTATTATGAAATATGGTGGAAGGACAGATTTTCTGAATGCATATAATTTATTGAAATATTATATTTCTATAGGTTAATACACATATGATCTAATGATTCTGGAAATACCCAGAATTTTCACTGTAATTGGTTATAATGTAAAAAATAAAATAGTAAAAAAAACAGCAGTTACCTTATTTTCAATTTCATTCCATTTTTTTTTTTAAATGACGCACAATATCCTAATAATGGAGTCCCTCTCTGTTTTGTGCTGTAGGATTGGTGGCTCTATTCCCATCGTGTTCTCGTATTACTCTGAGTTTCTGGCTCAAGAGAAGCGTGGTGAGCACTTGAGCTGGCTCTGCATGTTCTGGATGATTGGAGGCATCTACGCTGCTGCCATGGCCTGGGCCATCATTCCTCACTATGGTAACCATCATGCTCACATTGTTTGGGTGGTGTTCTGTAGCTTAATGGTTAATTGATCTCAGCTGGTAGCTGAAAGGTTGTAGCTCCATTAACTTATCACCACTGTGCCCTTGAGCAGGACACTTAACCTCAGCTTACTCCAGAGGGGACTGAACCGCTAACTTAAGATGCAGATGTCACTGAAAGTAATTCCACCAATTATCGTGTCATGTGATGATCAATAAAGGATTTAGGGACAATGTTAAAAGTGGTTATAAATTTCATCAGCTTATCTTCAAAAGTATAACATGATTTTGATGACAATGAAAACATTGTCCAAACAAGCTTGTGCACAAACTGTTCCAGGTGTGGCTTGGGTGATGACTGTTAATTATGTTATATGTGAATGTTAATTATGCACTAAAGTTATAATTCAATGTAAAAAGTGGTAACCTGTAATTGTTACAGTAAAGAGATATTTCTACTATACCCAATCTTACCCTTAAATGTAGTTTTGTTGATGTATCCTAAAATACTCAGGTTGATTCAGTAATGTTAAATTTAAAAAATGTAGTTTGAATAAAATCAATTAATTGAACAAAATTAATTTTACCACATGAAAAAATTTTTTAGCTCACCATTTTTTTCAGTGTGGTTTCTCTGTCCCTGAAAGACTGAAGTCTATATAATTTATTAGTTGTAAATTAAGTGGTATTTTTTAGCATTCACTATTTAAAAAGTTTACAGTCAAAAAATTGAAACATTTTGATATCATTAATTATTTTGGATATTTTATGACTTAAAATATGTTCATTTAGTGCAGGGTCAGAAATTAACAAGGGCTTGGGGCCCTTTTAAAATGCAACCAAAATCACAAAAATATCACCCAAATGCAAGATGCTGGGGAAAAAAAAAAAAAAAAAGCGGGGGCACAATTAAACAAAATCAATTATGATTGTAATCATAATTGATTTTGTTGAAATGTGAAAATGCATGAAAGGACATTATATTTAGTTCCTGTTTTTTATTTGTATGTACTTTTGAGGCTATGTAAAATCACATTCATCTCATAGCATATTTACAAACAAAATAAGATGCAGCTTCTGTGCCACCTTTGACTTTTTTAGATGTTAATAAGATTTTGTTGGTTATAGATTATAGTATTCTGATTGATTGGATTAATTGAATAAATACAAGAAAACAATACAAAGGTAAAAAATGCCCCTTGACATCAATTCCAGTGGGGAATGTTGCCCCTTAATGGAAAAGTTTGTTTCTGAGCCTGATTCATTGCAACTAGTAATATATGCCCTTTCCCTTTAACCAGGCTGGAGTTTCCAGATGGGCTCAGCCTACCAGTTTCACAGCTGGCGAGTGTTTGTGCTGGTGTGTGCGTTCCCGGCCGTCGCCGCTATCGCTGCGCTGACCACCATGCCAGAGAGCCCACGCTTCTTCCTGGAGGTTAGTGACGTCCCACATCCCGGCTTGGATCTGTTTTTTGGTTCATGCTGTAGGTAGAAGTGCAGAATAAGTTCCTTAATGAAAGATGACTTTGCTGCAATGTGTGTGTTTTAACAGAACGGAAAACATGATGAAGCTTGGATGATTCTGAAGCAGGTCCATGACACCAACATGAGGGCCAAGGGCTACCCGGAGAGGGTTTTCTCTGTGAGTACTGCTAGATTCACCATCAGAAAGAACAATAACATTAAAACGGAAGTGATCTGTGGAAATGTTCATTTCTCAGTATGAATTAGAAATGAATTATGCAGCCACACTTATGGGTTTCCATTTATCTGGCCGAACTGGAGTTAAATTGGCTTTAATGCACATTTAATGAAGGTCAATAAAGTTATTTTTTTATTTTGGGAACTTAAACAACATTCTGTAAGCATTATGGACCCTTTTAAAGTCTGCAACGATTAGCATTGTAAATCTTAATCTTGTTAATTAGACACGGCTCACCTCTCATTGCCAAGTACTGTAGTTAATATAGGCTATTCCTACCAATTAGCCACACAAAACTGAGAATATCAGTGAAGTATGAAGGCACGTTTTGAAGCATGCTGTGAAATCCTCAGGTCACCACTATTAAGACGGTGAAGCAGATGGATGAGTTGGTTGACATGGGTGGAGAGGCCACAGCCTGGCATCAGCGCTGGAGGATCAAGCTGACCAACCTCTTCCATCAGGTAGAGTACCATAACACTGCAAGAATCACTCAAACAACAACTACCAAATGAAACTTTTATTTCAAATCATCTACAGAGGACATATTCTATTCTTTTGCACATTTCATTTTATATCAGTCAAAGTTTCTTGCAACAAAAAGTCATCGTTTCATTAAACACTGCTGCTCAAATGTTTGGGGTCAGTACGTTTTTTTTTCATTAACACTTTCATTCAGCAAGCATGCATTACATTGATAAAAAGTGACAGAAATACATTTATAATGTTACAAAAGATTTATATTTAAATACTGTTCTTTTGAAAATTCTATTCACCACAGAATCCTGAAAAAAATGTATCACGTTTTCCACAAAAATATGAAGCAGCACCAGGGCTAAAACTATTAGAAACAAATTTGTTAACCTCAAAACAAAATAAAAATGAATTAATAATAAAATATCAAATGAAGAAATACATAGTAGCAACTAACTAAAATAATTTTATGTTGAAGCTCTAAAATGACTAACTGGAAATAAATAAAAGTTGAAACTGAAATAAAAAAAAATACATCTAAATAATATTTAAAAAGAACAAAAACTAATAAATATGACAAAAGAGCAAAACTCAAATTAACATAAAAACTGAAAATATAAAAATTATATAATAATAATAAAATAACTAAGCAGCACAACTGTTTTCAACATTTATAATAATACAAAATATTGGTTAAACTTTATTTTTAAGGCGTCCTTGTTACAGCGTAATTATTCATTTAAGTCATATTCATTTTAATATCTACATGTACTTACTATATGGTTAGGGTTTGGTTTAGGGTTACTTGCATGTAATTACACATAATTTATTGTTATTATAATAGTAAGTACATGTAACGTGTAACAAAGACAACTTAAAATAAAGTGTTACTGAAATATATCTTAAGAAACAAATCAGCATATTAGAATAATCAAGTGACACATGTGACAGGATAACTGTATTTTTGATCAAATAAATGCAGCTTTGGTGACCTCCTTCAAAAACATAAAAAAATCTTGTTCAACCCCAAACTTTTAAACAGCATTTTATATACCGTATGAAAATGATTGTTATTATAATTGGCTAGCCTCTTTGCATGAAATAAATAATAATGCCCTCACCAATTTGCTGAGGACTGAATAGGCATTGATATGTAAATGCGGGTGGTCATATGTTAACATGCTTACGTTTTAGTGACTTTGTAACTATGGCGATTCTGATTGACACATATCTGCAGCTTAGTTTCCATAAGTTACAAAGACTAAAGTCTCTATAGTACATTGGACTCAAATAAAATGCTGCTTAATTTTGGGTTTCCAGGTGTGGAGCAACTTCTTGACAGTGTTTAATCCAGAATACCGGAGGATCACCTACATGATGATGGCCGTGTGGTTTTCCATGTCCTTCAGGTAAACTACCCTGAACCACGTGCATTTTCCAACCCATCCTATGAATGCATCTCTGCATCGTTTCATGTCTTGTTGCTCTCTGTCTCCAGCTACTATGGGCTGACTGTTTGGTTCCCTGACATGATCAAATACCTGCAGAAACAAGAGTACTCCTCTCGCACAAAGGTCTTCATCAAAGAGAAAGTAGAGCATGTGACCTTTAACTTCACCTTGGAGAACCAGATCCACCGGAATGGAGAGTACTTCAACAACAAGTAAGCGCTGCTCACAGGCAGTATGCCAGACATATTTCAGTAAACAGGCCTGGCCTTTCTATGAAAGGTGAATTGTGTTTGTGACATTTGCTTGTTTAAAGGTATATTCCAGATTATATGCAATTTAAGTGTGAGAGAATGACACAACAACCTTATCTTATTGAGCATGCCTTATCTTTTGTTTTTCTTTCATTTATGGCAGACAAATTTTTTGAGCCAAAATCTAAGGCAGCATCATATGCAGTATTTATTAATATTTTAAATTAGCTTTATATATATATATATAGCTTATGTAGCATATATATATATATATACAGTGGGTACGGAAAGTATTCAGACCCCCTTAATTTTTTCAGATATAATTAATAAATATACACAGTATACACACATATAATATGTAAACAAAAGCTTTTATTTTGGATGCGATTTAATCATATATATATATATATAAGCCAATTTATATATTTTTTAAATTGGCTATATATATATATATATATATATATATATATATTCAGTTTTCATTTTACTTTTAAGTTGTAGAAATTGTATGTTTTTGTCATTTTTATTTCAAATATTATTAAATATTTCTATATACTGTGGCTTCAGATTTTTGTTTATTTTAGTTTTAGTAATTTTTGTACTTCAAACTTTAAATTTAGGTTTTTCATCTAATGTTTATATTTCAGCTTTATTTCACTTAACAAAAATGTTTTTTTTTAGTTTTAGATTTAGTTACAATAACAACCTTGATCATACAGCATGTATATTTTTTTAGAAAGACAATCCCAGAGTCCCAAAAATCATGCGAATGCAGACGAGTTGAGAGAAATCAATTTCACATAGGTGGCTGCCTGTAGACCGTAAGGCAGCTCACTAGAGTTTGTAACAGAGCAACTGTTCCTCAGAAGCTTTCATGTGAAGCCTGTGATACTGTGATCCCCCTCCAGCCCCTCTATGAAACTATTAATCACTCAGTGTCCTACAGTTTTACTCAAATAATGTGTCCCAATTATGAGCAGCTGTTCCACTTCAACTAGATAAAGTCTTTCCCACAAATCTAGTTTATGTTCAGCTAATCAGGAATGTGGGTTTATATACAAGCTCATCTCTTATCAGCTAACGCTTTTTGTTTTGTAGTCACAATGCTGTTTTAATTTCATGACCTTCAATAAAGTCTAAATACAAATTTGTCTCAACATGCACAACATATCCAATAGGAATGATACAAAATCACAGAGACCAGATGAAGACTTTTACTTTTACTAGACTTTTATTTATTCTTATTGCCTGTCAGTAATTATCTTAACGATTTATATTTGTATTTTTCTTACAGTATTATAGGAGAAACATTTACAAATGTATACTGTATATTTGTTCAATACATTTCTGTTTATTATTTGCGTTGTACTGTATTATTTCTCTGTTGTGGTTTGTTTTATTGTTTTGGTGCTTAATATTTATCTGTCTTATGTATAATATTTCATGTTTACAACAGGACAAACAAAACGTGTGTTTTTGGCGATTGCATTATCCGTTATCCATTTGTATTTGGGCCGCTTTATAGAAGCTAAAGGAATTCTGAATACCTCTAAGGCAGCAATACAAATTTCTTAGTGAATCTTTTCACTTTGTCTTTAAAGGTTCTTGAATCTGAAGATGAAGTCGATGGTATTTGAAGACTCCATGTTTGAGGAATGCTACTTTGAGGATATCACGTCAAGCAACACCTTCTTTAGAAACTGCACCTTCATCTCCACCCTCTTCTACAACACAGGTGAGAAAACATCTCACCTGTATAAAAAAAATATAGCATTGGCATTCAACAGCATTCAGACGTATAAAATATTTGAATTCCAGCCGTAGTCGTTCAAAGCTTTGATCCTTTATAAGAAGACACTCGTATGACATGTTTTTCTTCGGTTAAAATGGCTCCTGTTTCTAGAGCTATTGAATGCATTGAAAATGTTTCAGGTATCCTAGCAACACCAGCTCAGATTCTTCCTCTGCTTGTCTGTGAAGGAATGACAATCTGCTTTTCCTGATTCAGTCGTGCTGTGCGTTTATGATTGTTTCCCTGGGCTGGGTATCGAGTTTGATACTTTAGGCACCGAATTCCCTCGATACCATAGAGTATCAAAAAACATCTCGTCGTTCCGTACCAAATTTCGATACCTAAGGGGTTAATCTCATCAGCGTCAGTGAGCCAATAAGCCTGCAGCACTTGCCGGTGTGTTCGACTAGAAGCGGCGCAGCGCAGCGCAGATCGATCAGTGTTTGACATCCAAGAGAGCGATTCGAAAGTGTGCAGGGCAGTCTGCTCTCTATAACTCTCGTGGTACTGTAATACACTGATCGGTCTGCACAGTCAGTCCGCGTCAAGTCGAACACACCTACTAGTTTACACCGGTTATGCTCAGAGATGTGGCGCACACGTGAGGCTGTAGTGTGAATGCATCCCAGCCACATTTACACTGGCGCGTTTTTGTTTTAAAATGAAAACGATCCTCGTCGTACTGGCGTTTCCACTGCTTTTCAAGCTGGCTTTCCACATAGACAGTAAAAAAAGATGGACGACGTGTCTCCTATTCCTTCCACTATAGAAAAGTGACGCTAAAGCATCTCAGTATGGCCGCTGCCATCTTGAGTAAATGACGTCATTTGGAGCCAAAGTCAAACTCCCACAGTCCCAATCAACCATAATGACACACCCCGTTTTTATAGCATTAAATTACTAGCTAAAATCAAACGTATCATAAAAACGAACAATTGAACATATATCAGCATGATAACAACTACCTTAAATTACCAAAACCATCTTTCGGAAAATTGTATTGAAGTGAGATGAATTTTTTTATTTTGACTCCAGTCCCATAGAGATACATAGAGAGGGCGGGGTTTATGACCTGTACTGCAGCCAGCCACCAGGGGGTGATCAAAGAGCCCGCAGCTTCACTTTTCAGGACGTGTGAGGCACACCCGGCTTTCCACTATCTCTGACAAACGACAAGTGAGTCGCGACAGACCGGAAGCCATTAATTTCCAATGGAGAGTGCAGGAGCTGCGTTGAGTTCCAATCATATGCAGATGTCCGTTTATTCATACTACACGACCGAAAGCACGTGTTATGTGACCATTCATGCACACTGTAGCATCATGCTACATAAGACAATAAATAAGATTTATATTCCGCATTCAAAACTCACTTTAAACCACCATCGAGTGTTTGTAATAACTTTCGATTGCCATCTAATGTGTGTTTTGGCCATGTAATGTTGCTGAAATTAAATATGTTATTACCTCTGAGTCACATTTCCAATGGAGAGTGCAGGAGCTGCGTTGAGTTCCAATCATATGCAGATGTCCGTTTATTCATACTACACGACCGAAAGCACGTGTTACAGTGGGGAAAAAAAAGTATTTAGTCAGCCACCAATTGTGCAAGTTCTCCCACTTAAAAAGAGGAGAGAGGCCTGTAATTTTCATCATAGGGATACCTCAACTATGAGAGACAAAATGAGAAAAAAAAATCCAGAAAATCACATTGTAGGATTTTTAAAGAATTTATTTGCAAATTATGGTGGAAAATAAGTATTTGGTCAATAACAAAATTTCATCTCAATACTTTGTTATATACCCTTTGTTGGCAATGACAGAGGTCAAACGTTTGCTGTAAGTCTTCACAAGGTTTTCACACACAGTTGCTGGTATTTTGGCCCATTCCTCCATCCAGATCTCCTCTAGAGCAGTAATGTTTTGGGCCTGTCGCTGGGCAACACGGATTTTCAACCCCCTCCAAAGATTTTCTATGGGGTTGAGATCGGGAGACTGGCTAGGCCACTCCAGGACCTTGAAATGCTTCTTACGAAGCCACTCCTTCGTTGCCCGGGCGGTGTGTTTGGGATCATTGTCATGCTGAAAGACCCAGCCACGTTTCATCTTCAATGCCCTTGCTGATGGAAGGAGGTTTTCACTCAAAATCTCACGATACATGGCCCCATTCATTCTTTCGTTTACACAGATCAGTCGTCCTGGTCCCTTTGCAGAAAAACAGCCCCAAAGCATGATGTTTCCACCCCCATGCTTCACAGTAGGTATGGTGTTCTTTGGATGCAACTCAGCATTCTTTCTCCTCAAGTTGAGTTTTTACCAAAAAGTTATATTTTGGTTTCATCTGACCATATGACATTCTCCCAATCCTCTTCTGGATGCAGATGTCCGTTCATACTAACGTTACATGACCATTCATGCAAACTGTAGCATCATGCTACATAAGACAATAAATAAGATTTATATTCCGCTTTTATTCAAAACTCACTTTAAACCACCATCGAGTGTTTGTAATAACTTTCGATTGCCATCTAATGTGTGTTTTGGCCATGTAATGTTGCTGAAATTAAATATGTTATTACCTCTGAGTCAGAGCAGCGATCATGGAAGAGAGAACACAAGCAGACAGCGCTGGAAGCTGCTAATGCTCATCAGTAAATCAGTGGAAAATGAATAGAAATTATGATTCTGTCTGAGCTATGCGTTTTAAATAACAGATGTGAAAACTGAAGACTATTTGAGCTTTTTTAAAACGATTTGCACTGATTTATTGTGTTGGTTACATTTTGTTCCTTTGTGCAGTGGCTCAAGAGATGAGTCTTTGAGTCTGTATAAACATCAACAAGCTGAAAAATAAAGCCAAGGTTTTTTTTTTGGTTTTTTTTTAAGATAACGTAATGTTGTTAAAATTGATTTCATAAAATTGGTATCGAAAAAAGTATCATTCAGGAACCGATATCGAAGTCAAGGTATCGGTATCGTATCGGAAATTTTTGAATGATACCCAGCCCTACCTTGAGCAGCTTGAAAATAAATGATGAGGCTAAGAAACAAAGACTCTGTTCCAAAACCTAGTACACTGCCTACCTAGACAGCATTTTAATGTTTACATGAATGCATTTGCAGATGCTTTTATTATAATTTATTTTTTCATAATTTACTCATCCTCAAGTCATTCCAAACCTGTGTGCATTTCTTCTTTAAAACCCAAAAGAAGATATTGGTAACCAAACCTTTCCATCTTATTTTTTGTCCACACTATAGAAGTCAACAGGACCCAAAACCGTTTGGTTACCAACATTCTTCAATATATCTTCTTTTGTGTTCCTGAATTTTCTTTTGGCATGCAAAATGCTGTTTTTCAAAAAGTTAAGTGAATAAATTAATCCAGGATGGCAATGATATATAGAATCCATATCCTGTGTGAATAACTATTTGAAGGCAGTAGACAGCTTACAAGGTTTTAGTATGGAGGCAAATGTCAAAAATTCAGTTGGTTTCTGTCCTCTGCGTCTTGAAGTAGCTCAATGCATTAGACTACATGCATAAAGATGTTTATTTACTCTAGGGTGACCATACGTCTTCTTTTTCCCAGACATGTCTTGGCTATGATTTCTAAGTTGTCTAAAATATCCAGGTTTTGGCTTTACTTTGCTATTGTTTTCATACTTGCTGAAGGTAATGACTGAAAAGTAGTTTGACCAGTAGCGTGCAGACATTGTACATAATCGACCAATCGTAGGATACAATAAGGTGGGATCTACAGAGAATGGTCAAAGCAATGCAAAGAGACTTACATATAATGTTTGAGGACTGTAGAGAGCTTGTAGGAGAACAAAGCCAAAACTTGGCAATTTAGAAATTTGACCTAGAAACGCCTGCATACTTAAATTGGTGTACTGGAAGAATCACTGCTGCATTGGTTAACAAGAGCTCTCATCTGTTTCTAGACTTGTTCAAGTACCGGCTGATCAACAGCAAACTCATCAACAGCACTTTTCTGCATAACAAAGAGGGCTGTATGCTGGATTTCAGCGATGAGAACAACGCGTACATGATCTATTTCGTCAGCTTCCTCGGCACACTTGCTGTCCTGCCCGGGAACATCGTGTCTGCCCTGCTCATGGACAAGATCGGACGTCTAAGAATGCTGGGTAAGAAAAACAAGTTGCATCAGTGCTAAATAGTTTTTGGAGCTCTGAATAATATGAATTCTTTTTAAAAAATAATAAACATTTGTTCTCACTCTTGTCATCTGGTGCAGCGGGTTCCAGTGTGATTTCCTGCGTCAGCTGCTTCTTCCTGTCGTTTGGAAACAGTGAATCTGCTATGATTGCCTTGCTCTGTCTGTTTGGGGGCATCAGCATTGCGTCGTGGAATGCCCTGGATGTGCTAACAGTGGAGCTGTACCCCTCGGACAAGAGGTGGGTCAAGCTCGTATTTCTGTGATTACTGTGCATCTATCACAATTGTCCTCTTTTCTCTCTGCGTGTGTATTTAACAGTGATCTCAATACATATTTGGGCACTTACGCCACATTTTACAATGTATATTTGTAAAGGAATTGAATAAAAGCAAGATTCTCTTCTCCTTTAATGAAAATGTTTTCATACTGTGTGAAATGATTCGAAAGATTAATAGATCAAATGTATGTCAGTAATTCTGTGCTGCATTGCCACTGCAGTGCAGATCAAATACATCATAATTTAGGGCATATCTAAAAATTCTCAGTCAAAATGAATGAAGTCTCAGCAGTTCTGCCACAAAGTGCTATGCATTATTTCTAAGAAAATATGCTGACAGTGCCTGCTTTACAAAAGGGGCTCTTTAGCACCCCTAAGAGTTCAGAATCGATTTCAGAAACTGACAGTTTTGGAGACATTTACAATATTATAAAAGATCACAAATAACTTTCTATTTAGCAAAAACCTTTTAGTGAACAGTTCTTATAAGAATCATGTTTTTCTTAGTCTGAAGAATTTTTTTCTGCTATTAAGAAGCTCTTCTGCAATGAAAAAGTTCCATGGTTGTTAAAGCTTTTTTTGTGGAACCATCAGTGACCAATAAAGAACCTTTAATTAAAAAAAGTGTAGAATGATTTCTGAAGGATCATGTGAAAAGCTGAAAAGTTATCTTTGCATCACAGGAATAAATTTCATTTTAAAATAGGAAAAAAGTTATTTAAAATTTTAATGATATTTCACAATATTACTGTTTTTAGAGCAAATAAAAGGAGCCTTGGTGAGCATAAGAGACTTCTTTGAAAAAGAAGGACGAATTTCTTTATAAATAGATCTGATTTATGAAATTTTAAATATTTTTCTTCTTTTCCACAGAACTACAGCCTTTGGCTTTCTAAACGCCCTCTGTAAGTTAGCTGCAGTTCTGGGCATCAGCATCTTCCAGTCGTTTGTGGGCATCACTAAAGCGGTGCCCATCCTCTTTGCATCAGCAGCTTTGGCAGTCGGAAGCTTCTTGGCTCTCAAGCTTCCTGAGACTCGCGGTCAGGTGCTTCAATAGTGCAGCGTTCCAGCATGCAGGTGGCGGCGTTTGAGTTTGACCCTGTCCTTGAGTGAGCAATGCTGGAAGCAGCCCACACAAATCCAACATTTACAGATATCTTCATTCCTCCAATATGTGCAATCGTATTATTATTTCATTCAATTTAATTTGATTTCATTCCGATCTACATTTATAGACATGTTCCCTGCTGATGTCTCACTGTCTTACAGGAATATTGGAAACCCTATGTGTATGTGTGTGTGTGTGTGTAGAAAAACTGCCATGTTAAACACATTCCAGCTTTACGTTATGAAATGAATGTGAAATTTAACATGATCATTTTTGACTTTCCCTTTAATCTTCATCCGAGCCATCACGTGATTTGAAAACCGTCACTGAGGACCCGTGAAAGCAGTAGGTAGATATATTTGAATGGACAGTGTTGATCTAGTGGTGCTGGTGATGGTTATTGTTGTTGCTTTACTCTAGTCCGTTGTGTCCCAAAAACTTAAAAAGTGTGTGATGCCGCAATTGTCTGCAATATCGGCTCAAGCACTCCTCACTTTTTAGATGTTTTAATGCATTAACACTGACGTCACATTACTATAGACAGTGGTTCACTCATTTTTGGCTTTCGGAATTCAAATTCGGTTGTTCTTTCAAAACGTCTGATTATTGACGGTGTTGTGCATGCAATGAAGCGTGTCGATTCATAAGAATATGCTTGAAGATAGTGAACATAACTGATGAAAGTGCTCTGTATTACGCTACTCTACCTATGATTCTTTGGACATGATGTAAAATATGAGATAAGTGACATGATGGGTTGTCATTTGTATGGTTTAGTATGCCATTATTCATACTTTGCATTGTTTTATGCTACTATCATACTTTGTCCCAGAGTTTGTGTTCCTATTGAGATCCACAGAGCAGTTTTAGTGGCGTCGCTTTCGAATGTGCGCCATCATTGAGATAAACGTTACATTCGCCCCGTTTTCATACATAAAAATCCATTAAGAAAAAACTAAAGGAAAAAAATGAACAAATGAAGCACAATGTGATTTGATTAAACTGTCAAAAACAAAAGTTTTATTTTGATGATTATGTAAATTATGTATTGAATATAAATATATAAAAATTAGCTGTAATTCAAGTCTGTCTGTTTGAACACTCAAACTATTATTAAATATATCAACATATATATAAGAAAAGATATTTACATGTTCAAATGTTGAACTAGTATCAACATATGTCTTAGATAGATTCCATTTGATGTATGTATATACAGTTTATCTGTTCATTAAGGGATTTCATTTTTTTTTATCAAAGCAAATATATAAAAAAATGACTGAACAAGTCAATACACTGATTTGCAGCACACACAATCGCCCTCCTTCACGTTTTCTCTTGTGTTCTTGTAAAGAAACAGAGGTATCCGTCTGTGTGTGGGTGTGTGTGTAAGTATGGAAGTATGTGTGCTTGCATGTGAAATGTTTCAAATAATAAACAAATGGTATGATGCTTGACTCGATTATTGCAGTTCTTCACACACGCACCACTCAGACAAACTTATACTCAAGAAAATTCTGTCATTGTTTACTCACCATCATCAAGTCAAGTCAAGTCTGCTTTATTGTCAATTCTTCCACATGTACAGCACATACACACAAGCTGATGCCGCGGGAAAGGTTGATTAAATGGTTCCATGTTCTTCTTTTGTGAAACACAGACATGAATGTTTTGCAGAAGGTCCAGGGCCTGGTTTTCATGCAAATAGAAATTGCCTACTTGGCAGTTGGCTCAAAAAAGCAGCAAAAAAGTATGTAAAAATATTAAGTAGGCCTATGACATGTATGCTATATTCCAGGGCTTCAGAAATTTTCAGATGTAATCACACAAATAAGCAATTACATTTTTGTTTGTACTTACTAGGCTACTTCTGATATGTAAATCTACAATAAATTGATAAAATATTAAATAAATAACAGTAGTTATGTTGTCAACTTGCAGTAACGTAGTCTACAGTATGTTATGGAATCACTGTATAAACATATACAGAATTAAAATGGATAGCATAGGCCTATATATAGGCTACTTTATGCAGCTGATAAAGTCTCAGGCGAATCTGATTTCAGTTTGCGACCATTTATTTGGCGGCGAATTAAACAAATATAACTAGAACAGGACTGAAAGATTTATCTCTTGATTATAGACTTACATATCATAGTATGTTACAGAATGCTTAAGCGTCTAGTTCTTAAGTCCTTAAGAAAGCAAAATTGGAGTGTCAAACCTCAACAATCAAATTTTTATATACTTCTGATAGCCTATGTTGCCTAAATCTACAATATAATGACAAAATATGAAATAACAGTATTTACGTGTTAGCTTACGGAACATCACTGTATGAACATATGTAGAATTAAAACGGTTTAGTAGGCTATAATTTGAATTTATGCAGGCGCTATGGTTGCACCCTCAGGTGAATTCGAATTCTGTTCGTGAACGTTTATTTGGCGCCAAATTAAAATGCGCGCTCGACTAACTTGTAGCTGAATTTTGAGGTGCTAAGTTGTCTGAAAAATAGGCTGTTTATGTAATGTATAACCAAAATAGAGATACCCTCAGGACTTCGGCTGTAGATGGAGGAGCTGAACACGCAGCAACATCGAAAGCTTGAGTTCTGATAGGTCTGGGAAAAGGGAATTCAAGTCTCTGGTCCATTGCTTCAGTAGATGGCGGTAATGCTCAATTGGTGATCACGAGCCGCCAATAAAAAAAACTAATAATAAGAAGAAGAAGAGATACCCTCAGTATCTAACGCAACGTTCTAGCTAGCCGTTAGGCGGCAGTAATGTCATTTCAGCCGTCAGCTTTCTAAACAGTGAAGGAGAATCTGCATGAATCGCTTCCTGTGAGTAATACAAAAACAACACTCCGGAGACGAAAGGTGAGAGAAATGATTTCGATATTTGATCATGCATTTTCTTTGTCACTTGTCATTGTGCTGTTTGCTTATGTAAACCTGTGCAAGAATTTATATTTTAAAGAGCAGCTATGAAGGCATATGTCATTTCTAACCTTTCGGCTGGATGAAGCTGCATAAGGTTTGCGGCTTAAATATACTATTTATTCAGCATGACATTTATCGATGAGATTGCGACGTGTACCTGGTGCACAGACGATTGTTGCAGTTTACTTTTATACATATTTTGACAACGTTTTATCAAGTTAATCCGCGCGTATAATAAAAAAAAATAATTTTAAAATAATTTCCAAACTTTTGACAAGTAATATCTATCTATCGATCTATCTATCAACATAGATATCCATCCTTTTTGATAAGATCACAGAAATCAGTAATATAATATAATACCCCTTACTGAGAAATAGCTCAATTTAGCTCTTTAATTTATTCCTTGCAATTTTGTAAGTTTAAATGTTTTAAGTTCAACAAAGCATATTTCTGGGAGTCTGGTGTAGCCTTTTATAGAAATACTTCCTTAAAATGACCACACACCATTTTTTTTTCTTATGTTATTGAAGATGAGAACTACAGGTGCATCTCAATAAATTAGAATGTTGTGGAAAAGTTCATTTATTGAATAGAATTTACAGATGTATCTCTTTATTATAGACTTGCATGTCATGCATATGTAGTATATTACAGAGTGCTTCATTGTCTAGTTCTAGTCCTTAAGAAGACAAATTGTGTTTGGGGTGCCAAATCACTCCTCAACAGAAATTTCTCACTGATCTTTGATGTTTTCCTGCAGCTGGTCTCGCCTGCGCCTGATGCTGTCCAGTGCTCTCCGCTGCCTGCGTCCCTCCACCTGCACCCTTGCCTTAACCAGACAGCTGACCCATCACCGGCCCCACATGGGTCCTGTGGAGACCACAATACGGACCAAACTGGCCCAGGCCCTCAAACCTGAGCACCTGGAGGTCATGAACGAGAGTCACATGCACGCCGTACCCGCTGGTTCAGAGTCCCACTTCAGAGTTCTGGTGGTGAGTCCTCAGTTTGAGGGTCTTTCGCTCTTGCAGCGTCATCGGCTTGTAAACGAGACCCTGCGGGAGGAGCTCAGCAGCTGCGTTCATGCCCTCGCCATCCAGGCTAAGACGCCTCAGCAGTGGAGCAGCAACCCCAGCCTGGCCAAAAGCCCCCCGTGCATGGGAGGATCCAAGCATGATAACACGATGGCTGAGAAACTGAAGGCGGGTCGAGACTGACTGACCAAAACTTAGTGTTGATGGGGATTTAATAATATAGTAATCAGCTATGAAGTTTTATCAGCATGCATATTTCTCACCTGGAGCTGATCGGGACTAATACACTATTTAATTGACTTCATACAAACAATATTATTATTATTATGCAATTTGTTCTTATTGGCTTGGACTGGTTAAGTACTATAATAAAATGTGATTTATGCTTCATGTAAATCAGAAGGAAGTGCTTCTCATTTTATCACATGGAATTAAAATGATCACCAAAGTATTAAAATCTCTTATAATTAAGTATTAAATCTCTTATTTTTTATTTTAAAATTAATGAAAGCTTATATAGCACAGCCCTGCATCTTGAAAAAATATTTCTGCTGATTTGCAAAAAAAAAAGGCATAATATTTCCTAATTTGATGATGCAGAGTTCAAAATCTTGCTTGTAGAGACCATGTAGAAACAGAAGATGTGCAGTGTTGCTATGGACAGTCATTATTTTATAAAAAATTGACCGCTGGCCAATCAGAATCAAGTGTTCTAGAAAGGCAATTTTATCCTTCTGGCTTTTAAAACCAGATTGTGTTATCTCACCTCTCTAGTATCTGTAGGCAGAAATGGTACCACCAGAGGGCAACAGATCATAAGTAGTATTCACATAAAGTACACTCACCCAGTCATTATGGCAATATTAGCTTTCTCTTCTTGTCAGGGTCATGCAGCTTTGTCATGTGGCTTATTGTGCATCCATTACTTTCTCTTAGCGATTAGTAAATACTGATAATGAGGGAATTTTGTTATATACATTCCCATTTAGTTTTATTCATTTAGCAGACGCTTTTATCCAAAGCGACTTACAATTGGGGAATACATCAAGCAATTCATCTTAGAGGCAAATAGACATAGGAAGTGCTCGTCATACCAAGTTTCAAGCATTGGTCAAATAAGTACAAGATAGACAGGGAAAGATTAAAGAAAAAAATAAAAGATTTGTTATGAACATGCAAAAAAAAAAACAGCGTTTAGAGAATAAGCTATGTTAGAGAACCAGATTAGTATTAAATATTAATGTACACTACCATTCAAAAGTTTGGGAGTTTTAAAATGTTTTGAAAAGAAGTCTCTTATGCACAACAATGTTGCATTTACCTGACAAAAATACAGTAAACAGTCATATTGAATAAATAAGCTTTCCACTGATGTTTGGAGCGATATTTGGCTGAGATACAACTATTTGAAAATCTGGAATCTGAGGGTGCAAAAAAAACGAATTTGATAAAAAAAAAAAAAAAAAAATCGCCTTTAAAGTTGTCCAAATGAAGTTCTTAGGTCATGTTAGTCATCAAAAATTAAGTTGTGATATATTTATGGTTGGAGATTTACAAAATATCTTCATTGAACATTTCTTTACTTAATATCCTAATGATTTTTGGCATAAAAGAGAAATTGATCATTTTGACCCATACAATGTATTTTTGGCTATTGCTACAAATATACCCCAGGACTTAAGACTGGTTTTGTGCTCCAGGGTCACATATATTTTAAAATGTAATATATTTCTGTGGTGCAAAGCTGAATTTTCAGCATCATTACTCCAGTCTTCAGTGATCCTTCAGAAATCATTCTAATATTCTAATCATTCTAACTTTCTTCTTACCAATGTTGAAATGTCGTGCAGCTTCATATTTCTGTGGAAACTGATACATTTCTTTTCAAGATTACATTCAAAAGAACAACATTTATTTGAAATAGGTATTTTTTTGTAACATTGTACATTACTTTACTGTACTTTAAATCAATATAATGCATCCTTGCTGAAGAAAAATTCTTACTGACTCTAAACTTATTTTTAAGTGTTATTGTACAATTCACATTATGTCTTCCTGAGATAGGTAGATGGTTTGTCATCAGTGATGAGGGGTCACTGCTGGAGAAGTGGACAGAACTGTGCTTCATCACTGAAGTATGGAGTCAACGGAAGGTAAAATAGGTTTCCCTCCCGAGTTCCTCCATGCAGAACTGATGACTCCGATCACAAAGCCAGTGAGGAATCGGAACAACTGGTGTCGTCGTTTGGCTGGAAAAACAGCAACATGACCATTTTATGGCTCCGTCCATTAGAGAGAGCCCCGGGGTGATCTCACACAGGTCAAACCAAAGTGTGTTTAACATTCACCGTCTCAGGAGTGCACGGACGTTCCTGAAAGTGATTTGTGTGCTTGAGCTCCAGGTGCGGCGATGCCTGAGAGATACACGATTGTGATGCAAGCCAGAACAGGAAGGCCTGTAACGCAGGTGGGGTTATATGGCTGAGCGTCAGAGCGGCCGAAGGCTGATGTATCCCGAACGGGGTCACGAGGGCTGCCAGGGTGGCATGGTTCAGTGGGAACCGGCCTGGTAGTGCGTCAGTGGGGAGAGTGATGGTGCCAGGCCTGGCTGGGACCCTGGACGGTGCGCTGTTCCCGGCGGCGTTTGATTTACAGGCTTGTGCTGGATCTGGGCTCCCTGACACAGCTGACCTCTCTAGGTTGAGGGTCAATAGGTTAGGGATGGGAGCACCAAATGGTCGTCTGAAAAAGCTGAAAAAGGGACAGGCCGTCTCTATGGAATAGTCGTCTGTACCATTCCTCCGTCTGATGCACTGTTTGTGTACTGTGGGGGGTGACACGTTTACCATTTGCTGGGAAACGTTCACATGTAATGTGAAGAAAACTCACCAAGTCTGTGGTGCTCAAATAGATAGTTCACCCAAAAATGAAAAATCAAACACTCCAATCAATTTCATTTCGTAGTTGAAACAAAATAGGGCAATAAATATTTTTAAAAGTAGTCTATACTGCTTATGTGTTATAGTTGGAAAATATTTAATTAATTTTTAATTTTGTAAAAATATTTTTAATAATTCCCTGTTCGTTTTTTTCCCTTCATCGTAACTCTCAAATCCCTTTCACTTTCATATTCAGATAATAAATGTCTTCTTTAAACACATTACAACAGGTTTAGGATAACTGAGAGCAATAAACATTCATTCATGTGTGTTTTATGACCAGGCAAGTTGCAATACAGCAAGTTTAAGTGCACTAAGGTTTGAGAGGTACAGTGAAATATGTATTTGTATATGCTTTTTTATTTTTTAAAGAAGTTGCCAAGGCTGCATTTATTTGATAAAAAATACAGTAAAATCAAATAACTAAATAGTTAATTTAAAATAACAATTTTCTATAAAAATTAAAATAAAAGTTTAAATGTAATTCATTCCTGTGATGCAAAGCTGAATTCTCAGCATCATTACACCAGTCTTCAGTGTCACATGATCCTTCAGAAATCATTCTAATATGCTGATTTGCTGCTTAAGAAACATTTCTTATTATTATCAATGTTGAAAACAGGCGTTCATTTTTTTCTCAGGATTCAATGATAAATAGAAAGTTCAAAAGAACAGCTTTTATTTGAAATAGAAATCTTTTGTGACATTATAAATGTCATTAGGCTACTCTCACTTTTTAAATCTAATGTATTAAATTGTGTAATGTATTAAACAAAAATTTGAACAGTAGTGTGTACAAACATGTGCATGACTATATATGTTGAGTGCATTAATATGTTAATTTTATTATTTTTGTGTGTCCTTTAATTATTATCCACTTTACTGCATGGCGAAGAGCAGCTGGAACATTCTGCAAAACATCTCATTTTGTGTTTTACGTAAGTCATACAGGTTTGGAACGTCATGAGGGTGAGTAAATGATGACAGTTTTCATTTATGGGTGAACTATTCTTTTAAAATGAGTGTAGATGCTTTGTGTCTGATTTTTCCATCACAATCATGTGTATCTTTGTATTTCAAACAGGCCACTGTTAAATACATGAGCTCTAAGCAAAATTTGCATTGTTTTCAGATTTCAAACAAAGAGTTGAAACAGTGCATTCAGAGAGGATATTCCCTGGACTGATTGTTTATCTGTTTTGGCATTTTGGAGGCAAAGTAGACAATTAGATTTAAGGTGAGAGTAATAGCTCATTAAGTCTTTTTAATTTGGAGGATTTTTTTTTGTCCGGCTGCTCGGCAAACGAATGAGACTAGTGAAAGAGAGGAAAGACAAAGCTGAAATGGGGAGGACAATATCCTTGTGTGGGAGAATTAGTTACACTCAGTAGTCCGAGTATTCAAAGCAGAGAGGAGATCAGCAGGGATTAAGACAAAGTCTACACAGGTGGGTGATGGGGGTCACATGACAGGACATTACCTCGTTTGGGACATTAGAGAGTAAGACAGGATGATATTTGAGTGTTATTTAATGACACGGCTCATAGTGAAACACGATCTGACACATACCACGCTAATAAAAACAACAAAAGACTTGTAAATCTTTTCTAAAATGTAGTTCAAATACAGTACCTTTTTTAAAGTTAACACAATCCACAGGAAGAGTTCATAAAAATGTGAATATGTTTGGAAAAATAGCAGTTACATTCAAAATGCACTCAAATTTAGATCAAAACCACTTCACTGAAAAAAAGAAAAAGGAAAAAACAACATAGTTTGATATGTGTGTCAGTAATCGTTATGTTTACAACTTACAAAAATCATTTTACACAGTGTAGAATTTAACTTTTGTTTAATTTTTTAAAAGTGTGAGTAGTGCTTGCTTGCCCATTTGTTTGTTTGTCTGTCTGTCTATCTGTGTCTTTCTTTGTTTATTTATTTATACCAGGCAAAAGTTTCCATGGCATTTCTACAGGTGCATCTCAATAAATTAGAATGTCATGGAAAAGTTCATTTATTTCAGTAATTCAACTCAAATTGTGAAACTCGTGTATTAAATAAATTCAATGCACACAGACTGAAGTAGTTTAAGTCTTTGGTTCTTTTAATTGTGATGATTTTGGCTCACATTTAACAAAAACCCACCAATTCACTATCTCAACAAATTAGAATATGGTGACATGCCAATCAGCTAATCAACTCAAAACACCTGCAAAGGTTTCCTGAGCCTTCAAAATGGCCTCTCAGTTTGGTTCACTAGGCTACACAAGCATGGGGAAGACTGCTGATCTGACAGTTGTCCACAAGACAATCATTGACACCCTTCACAAGGAGGGTAAGCCACAAATGAAATTTTGGAGCACTTCATGCTTCCTTTTTGAAGATGCTGATTTCATTTTCCAGCAGGATTTGGCACCTTTGAGTCAAAAGCTATAAGGGTTCTTCCTTCAATATAATTGGGTTGTTTGTTTATTTATTTATTTATTTGTTTCTATATCTATTTGGCGAAAGTTAGCTAAATCGCTCAAAAAAGTAACCCACCTCTGCGTTATTTAAGGAATCATTCATGTTCCTATCACAAACTTTGCAGTATGAGTTGCACATCAAAACTTAACGGTTAAAATTTGTTCAATTCACTAATCCTAATGAGAAAATTAACTATAAAAAAATATTTTTCAATGTTGAAACTAAAACAAAGATTATTGGAGCACATTTGACTAGAAAATATTATTCAGTATTTCTACTTAAATGTGACATATCATGAAAATCTGACTTTTCCAGGTTTTAAGTGCTATAATCAGGTCCCTGGTGCATCTACCAACCAAGGAAACGTGAAAAAGATTAACCCAGTAACTTTGTTTTGGGAAGCCTTTTTCTGCAAGCGTCTGAAAAAACAAGCGTGTCTGATTTTGCTCCCTTGGTGATTTATTTACTGTATATTGCTGCTGCCACACAGATCTAAAATAAACATGAGATTTATTTCCCAGCTGTTTACCTTCACAGACATAACCGACTGTTTTTTTTAACTTGTGTGTTTTTAACGTAAAATTGTGTGTGAATGAGAACTTAGTTTAGTACGCACATGCTGTGACAGCCGCTTTCTGTCCGTGTGCTTCGGATGTGTGCACTCAGAAAACCCTATATCAGAAGTTTAAACTCATGGTTTAAAAAGCATGATTTCAACGCGATAAACATGATAATCAGAACCAAAACAGATGTTTTTAGCAGGTCGGAGCTGTAATGGGCAGCTCAATTCTGGAAAAGGGGGCGGGGAGCAGCAGCTCATTTGCATTTAAAGAGACAGGCCCGAAAAACTGCGGTGTTTCTGCTTCCACTTAAAATAGGCATTTTCAAAATGATAATATGGGGTACATGATAATAAATGATCTGTGGGGTATTAGTCAGAACTGTCCATGTTGTACTGAGAGACATCTAATTGAACTCTGGGTCAAAGTAACACCGCCTAGTCGAATGGCCTTTAAATACCACCAATTTAACGAAATCTCGTGACACAAGCACACTTCATAAGAACACAAAAGATGAACGATGACCCCTATTTGAATAAAGAGCACACAAACCATGACTGTCCAGAGTTGCAAGGAAAAACATTGCAGCATGTTAGTGATGGTTTCTAATTCCCCTCATTAACTTTGACCCTAAAGAGCCCGGGACAATGTTCTTCACCTGGAAATCTCCCACTCGGGGTCTACAATAATTGTGTGGACGCAGTCAGTCCAGGACAGACGCAGAGGTCATCTGCCGAAAGCAGGCCAGAGAATGGAGGGTTAATCTGCAGCGGTCCAGATGCATGGCCCGCTGAAAAGAGTCAAAAGCGCCTCGCACGGCTCAGACAAAAAACGTGATCTATTGTTGGCATGTCAGCGCCGTGTGATATATTCTATCCTACACGCATGGACAAAACGGATCTGTGATTATACAAGCGCCTCACTCCCTCTCCTTCCGTGTCCACTGAAGAAGTTCTGGACACCAGGCCATTTGACCTCTAGGTCTTCTGGTCTTTGTTCCAGATGCCCTCTGTTTTTCACCCCGCTCTGAACCCAAGGCTCCAGTGTTCCCTCTCAAAATAAAGAGACAGGGCCCTGTGGTTTATTTTCATTAGTGCTTTAAAACGAGGCCTTTGAGAGAGTAAAAAGCCAAATGAAAGAAAGCTTTAATGTGGTGATTAGAGGTTAAATAAAACATTTGAGCAAACAAACCTTGAGTTTGGCCGAGGGTTTACTGCATTTCCTCTCAACCCTTTAAGTTGAACACTTTATCTTCTCCTCCGTGCTTGTAGCTGATGTGATGTAGAGATTGTCAAAGTGTTCAATGGTTTTGTGGAGGTGAATTGCATCTCCTGTTTCTACATTAGTGTTGGTTTGGTAAGGAACAGGTCCTCTCTGGTTACAGCCCTGAGGTAGTTCACGCCACACTGCAACCCCTGACCCTAAGCATTAAACTTTGGCACGTAAATCGAGCAGCCAGTTGAGGATAAGTGTGCTTGTACCATTTTTACCATAAAATTAAGTATACTTGTTGAAGAAGGTGTCTGAGCCATAAATAAATGTTTTTTTTTTTAAAAAGCAGTGATTTTTTTTTTGGCTCCCCAAAGAACTTTTCTTTGAACAGTTCCAAAAAGAACAATTTTTTCCTAGTGTGAAGAACTTTTTGTTATGGAAAGATCCTTTTTCCAATATAAAGAATCTTTTGTGAAATGGAAAGGTGTTATGGATGTTAAAGGTTCTTCATGGAACCATCGATGTCAATAAGGAACCTTTATAAATATATATATATATATAGAGAGAGAGAGAGAGAGAGAGAGAGATGTTTCGAGATCCTGAATGTTGTAGAGATTTGAGGGTGGGCTCTTTTGACAAGCACCTAGCAACAACCTAATTCATCTTAGCAACTACCCTGAATGCTAGTCTATAGGATTAAAAACAAGGATTCCAAAAAAGGGGTTTTCACAGTAATGCAATAGAAGAACCATTTTGGTTCCACAAAGAACCTATTAGTGAACAGTTCTTAAAATAATAATTTTTTTTGTCTTAATGTGAAGAACATTTTAATAGACCATTTAGCAATATAGACGGTGATGATGCATTATTATCATGGTAAATCTGGCTTTTTTTTCCATTTAAAAAAAATATGGGAATTTATAACACTATACTTTTTTTATTACCGTCGCATCAAATTACAGAGAACTAGTTACTGATGCTGCCACTGCGTCCTATTCTTCCCTACTATATAAGTTTTCTGACCAATAGAATCCATATTTGCTGTTGAGGCAAATAGGAAAGAAAAAATATATATTTGTTGTAATTTCCTCAACTATGACAACTTGTGCTTCTGAGAACCATGGAAATGTGAAAAGGGTCCATGATCTGGAGAACCTTTTTCCATTATAAAGAAGCTGTAAAAGGTTCATGGCTGTCAAAGAGTGATAAAGAGTCATAAGAGTGCAGCATTATCTTAGCACATGTTGCATGAGCAAGAACATCAGAAAAATGTAAAAAATCTAGTTTACTTTTGTGTTCAGAATGCATTTTCCAAAAACGTTTGGACATGACAGTGAAGGTTCTTGACCGCTTGCAAAATAGACAAACAGCCTTTCTCGGAAACCCTCCACCTCACCCTTCACACACACAAATGAAACCTACCCACACTCATGACTTTTTGTTTGGACTCGTTTGACCATAAAATATCCTGCATCTACCAGCAGAAATGCATCTTGCTCTTTGACTTGCTCTTAAGTGCACTATCTGAGCAGCTTTCTGACAGCCTGCAATCTTCTTTCTGGTCTTATACCTGAGGCTCATCATCTGCAAGTGGTTCAAATGTTTAATCCAGGTCAGTGATTATGGTGAAGAGAAAGAAAAGAGAGATGTGGAGGTTTAGGTTTGGTCCTTAGTCAGGTTAAATTCCATATTTGACATGAATGAAAATTAAGCTGCTTGGAATACATGCACAGTTCATCAAAAAAAGTCAGAATTTACTAAATTAATATTGTACATGAGATGTATTCATTCAATTATGGAAGCTTTCAATCAATATCATCAATATTTACTAATGAACTATGCATCATTTAGATGCATCACCGGAGTGAATTTGGCAGCGTCTCATGTGGCTTTTTTACATTAATTTTAGAAGTGAGTGTCCTTTTTCCTCTTTCATAAGCACAGTAACAAACAGCTGTTCCTCTGGTTTTCCCTCGATCATTTTCAATAGCAAGAATCAAAATCCTAAAGTATTAGTGTTCGCTGACAACAAGAAACATATGTGAGCGTGGCCTACAGAATTTCATCTCGCTCTTTTAAGTGGCTTGCTCCGGGGCGACCAAGTAGGTCAAGAGAATTGACATGAGGTGAAGAGGTTCACAAAAGCGTGAGGAGAAGGTCAACCGTAAAAATCCCCCCCACTTTGGTGTGGAAAAGTTTAGCAACTACCCTGAATGCTAGTCTATAGGATTAAAAACAAGGATTCCAAAAAAGGGGTTTTCACAGCAGTGCAATAGAAGAACCATTTTGGTTCCACAAAGAACCTATTAGTGAACAGTTCTTAAAATAATATTTTTTTTGTCTTAATGTGAAGAACATTTTAATAGACCATTTAGCAATATAGACGGTGATGATGCATTATTATCATGGTAAATCTGGCTTTTTTTTCCATTTAAAAAAAATATGGGAATTTATAACACTATACTTTTTTTATTACCGTGGCATCAAATTACAGAGAACTAGTTATTGATGCTGCCACTGCGTCCTATTCTTCCCTACTATATAAGTTTTCTGACCAATAGAATCCATATTTGCTGTTGAGGCAAATAGGAAAGAAAAAATATATATTTGTTGTAATTTCCTCAACTATGACAACTTGTGCTTCTGAGAACCATGGAAATGTGAAAAGGGTCCATGATCTGGAGAACCTTTTTCCATTATAAAGAATCTGTAAAAGGTTCATGGCTGTCAAAGAGTGATAAAGAGTCATAAGAGTGTAGCATTATCTTAGCACATGTTGCATGAGCAAGAACATCAGAAAAATGTAAAATTGCTTTTGTGTTCAGAACGCATTTTCCCTAAACGTTTGGACATGACAGTGAAGGTTCTTGACCGCTTGCAAAATAGACAAACAGCCTTTCTCGGAAACCCTCCACCTCACCCTTCACACACACAAATGAAACCTACCCACACTCATGACTTTTTGTTTGGACTCGTTTGACCATAAAATATCCTGCATCTACCAGCAGAAATGCATCTTGCTCTTTGACTTGCTCTTAAGTGCACTATCTGAGCAGCTTTCTGACAGCCTGCAATCTTCTTTCTGGTCTTATACCTGAGGCTCATCATCTGCAAGTGGTTCAAATATATATATATATATATAGTAACATTTTATATATGTTTTATATTTTTGTATATTTTTATATACAAGTTGGCATTTGATGTGCCTTTTAAAATGATTATTATTTTTTTTTTGAGTAAAAACGATAGGCTATACAATATTAATATCGCCATTTGAATTTTAAATTGGCTTATCAATATCTATCAGTATTTAATATTGGTGCATCTGTAGTAAATTGAGAAATTCATGTGCAAAAAAATAAATTAATAAAACTGTTTATAAACGGGTTTCCCAGACACTAACTCCCTATTGGTTGAATGAACAGATGGCCCTGCCCCAAATCCACGCCATTGGTTAAGGTATGTTGCTGTTTCTCTCTGCCCTAAACAAACAAAGCAATGTTTTGTTTTGACTTTTCAGGTGACTCAATCTACAAATTGTTCATTTATAGTTATGTCTGCACGCTAAACCGGGATAAGAGAAAGTCATTTAATAGGCACTTCTCTGAGTTTGGCAACTGCATTTAGCTCAAGTGAAAGTTAGCACGAAATGCCTCGCTAGCACAAAACTGTCACCCAAAGCGATGACAGTGTCATTTACTGTAAAGAGCTGTCACATCAGACCGTAAAGTGAGAGCCGGCGCTTTTGGGAGGTGTGGAAAGGGGAGGAGACATGAAAGGAGGTAAAAGAGAAAGGTGGTGGGTTAGCTCCTGCTCCTCCTTTTCGTCAGGGGAAAGAGGATGAAACCTGTCATTAGGAAGGTTAAATGAAGAAAGCCCTCAATGGGGAGGCCATTGTGTTGGAGCAGTGAGGAGGGTTAACTCTTTAGTGCCTCAAATAACATGGCTTGCTGCTTTGTGGAGGGCTGAAAGAGACAGAGGGGGGCCAAACGGAGGCCTCGGCGCTAGAGAAAAGCCCTGTAGGCCGGGCCACAGTGGGGGTTGACGGGGAGGACAGGGACCGTTGGGGATTTTTTTTTCATCTCTTGTTTTTCTTTCTTTCTTAGCAGCTCATCCAGAACCTGCATTTTAAATTAATATTGTACATGAGATGCATTCATTCAATTATGGAAGCTTTCAATCAATATCATCAATATTTACTAATGAACTATGCATCATTTAGATGCATCACCGGAGTGAATTTGGCAGCATCTCATGTGGCTTTTTTACATTAATTTTAGAAGTGAGTGTCCTTTTTCCTCTTTCATAAGCACAGTAACAAACAGCTGCTCCTCTGTTTTTCCCTCGATCATTTTCAATAGCAAGAATCAAAATCCTAAAGTATTAGTGTTCGCTGACAACAAGAAACATATGTGAGCGTGGCCTATAGAATTTCATCTCGCTCTTTTAAGTGGCTTGCTCCGGGGCGACCAAGTAGGTCAAGAGAATTGACATGAGGTGAAGAGGTTCACAAAAGCGTGAGGAGAAGGTCAACCGTAAAAATCCCCCCCACTTTGGTGTGGAAAAGGGTGGGACAGAAGGCATGGAGGCTGAGTTAGAGCGAACACTCTTGTCAATGTTCTCTGTCGACCCCCAGTCAAAACTGCTCACCCCTGTCGCACCCCTGCTCAGCACTGGCAGCAGCGGCCCGCTTTCTCGCACTTTCTTTGTGTGTGCAGCAGCTTACAGTATGACTAACCGTGAGCCCAAACAACAGGAAGCGTGTCTTCTCATCCCAGCGGAACAGTGGTAGGAACTGACCCATGCTAAACTTCTAATTACAACTGTTGCTTATTTTCCTCCTCAACTACAATCTCTGAAGGGTGTAGTCAATATGATGAACATGTTCTCCTTCCACTTTTAGAAATTTGTACTCATATGTACAACCCCCTGAGTTTTTTTGGGAAGAGTTGTCCCTCCCCTCTAATGAAACATTTACAATTATTAAAATAATAATTAATATAATATAATACAATATTTAATATATTGTAATTTATATAAAATATTAAAAAGTAATTTAAAACACATTCACATATAAATAAATACATACAATTATTTTATGTAATTTATATTTATATAAAATGTAATAAAAAACGTAATTTAGATTTTATATATATATATATATATATATATATATATATATATATATATATATATAAACATTTTATATATGTTTTATATTT
>NW_015505332.1:2113732-2201130 GCF_001515645.1 Sinocyclocheilus grahami
ACCTTCTCCAGAGTGCTCAGGATCTCAGACTGGGCCGAAGGTTTACCTTCCACCAAGACAATGACCCTAAGCACACAGCTAAAATAATGAAGGAGTGGCTTCACAACAACTCTGTGACTGTTCTTGAATGGCCCAGCCAGAGCCCTGACTTAAACCCAATTGAGCATCTCTGGAGAGACCTACAAATGGCTGTCCACCAACGTTTACCATCCAACCTGACAGAACTGGAGAGGATCTGCAAGGAGGAATGGTAGAGGATCCCCAAATCCAGGTGTGAAAAACTTGTTGCATCTTTCCCAAAAAGACTCATGGCTGTATTAGATCAAAAGGGTGCTTCTACTAAATACTGAGCAAAGGGTCTGAATACTTAGGACCATGTGATATTTCAGTTTTTCTTTTTTAATAAATCTGCAAAAATGTCAACAATTCTGTGTTTTTCTGTCAATATGGGGTGCTGTGTGTACATTAATGAGGAAAAAAAATTAACAAATGATTTTAGCAAATGGCTGCAATATAACAAAGAGTGAAAAATTTAAGGGGGTCTGAATACTTTCCGTACCCACTGTATATATATATTAATATTATATATATATTAGGGGTGTAACGGTACATGTATTCGTCCCGAACCATCATGGTACGAACGTCACGGTTCGGTTCATGCAGTCAGACGACGAATATAGGTGATCAATCCAAATCCAATGCAATGCTAACAGTCACAACAGGAAAGAGCAGAAGAAGAGGTGATCTACGCACCAAGCCAAAACAAGAATGGTGAGTTCAGATGGCATGCCGGTGTTGTGCCCATTTTCGACCCCCTGCCAAATTATTACCCCTCTCGTTGAAATCGCTACCTGAAATCAATACGAAGATTTCAGACCCAAAAACTGTTCATAATGACTACTTAACACTTCTTATGTTAATAAATGTAATTCAAACATAATTTAGAACAATAAAACCCATCCAAGCAGTGATCAAGAGACTATACAGGGTTCACCTTAGTTTTACTTCTAAATGCAAATTTAAGTTGCATTTAGAGCATGAAAGACATTGCAAATTTAGGTTTGGACAGAGCCATTCATCTAATCCTGGCAACTGAAGTGTGACAGTCACAATCCATTATCCTTTACAACTCCTCGTTAGATTTGGAGGGGAAAAAAGCCTCTTCATTGTGCCAAATGAGTTTAGTCTTATAGATTATGTGAACTTGTGAAACACTTTTTTCACAAAGAGGGTCAAGTTAAAGCGGATATGCCAAAATATCATGGAGTATGGCTTTCAAATATGAATCAAAGCTTTGTGAAGCCAAGAAGAGATGTTCTGCAGAAACTGAAAGAAGGCTTATAAATGTAAAGGCTTGCATTTACATTTACTAATTTTTGCAGAAACAAAGCAGAAGTGTGTGAAAGAATGTCTGCTAAATGAATGAAATTAAATGTAACGTAAATTAATGTTTTTTCAAGGAAAAAAATATTGCAATGCATACAAAAATGTGCATTTGAAAAGAAAACATGCAATTTTTTAATTTTCAGTTTATATATATATATATATATATATATATATATAAACTGAAAATTAAAAAATTGCATGTTTTCTTTTCAAATGCACATTTTTGTATGCATTGCAATATTTTTTTCCTTGAAAAAACATTAATTTACGTTACATTTAATTTCATTCATTTAGCAGACATTCTTTCACACACTTCTGCTTTGTTTCTGCAAAAATTAGTAAATGTAAATGCAAGCCTTTACATTTATAAGCCTTCTTTCAGTTTCTGCAGAACATCTCTTCTTGGCTTCACAAAGCTTTGATTCATATTTGAAAGCCATACTCCATGATATTTTGGCATATCCGCTTTAACGTGACCCTCTTTGTGAAAAAAGTGTTTCACAAGTTCACATAATCTATAAGACTAAACTCATTTGGCACAATGAAGAGGCTTTTTTCCCCTCCAAATCTAACGAGGAGTTGTAAAGGATAATGGATTGTGACTGTCACACTTCAGTTGCCAGGATTAGATGAATGGCTCTGTCCAAACCTAAATTTGCAATGTCTTTCATGCTCTAAATGCAACTTAAATTTGCATTTAGAAGTAAAACTAAGGTGAACCCTGTATAGTCTCTTGATCACTGCTTGGATGGGTTTTATTGTTCTAAATTATGTTTGAATTACATTTATTAACATAAGAAGTGTTAAGTAGTCATTATGAACAGTTTTTGGGTCTGAAATCTTCGTATTGATTTACTTGAACTTTTATTTTACCCCAAAATTTGGCTGAAGGTCTAAATTCAACAATAAAGATGTATCAGGCAGTCCAACAAGAAATTTTGCTTTAGTTATTCACACTTTGAAACAAATAATTACAAAGTAACGACAAGTATCACACTGAATAAAACATGAAATGTTGAAGTAGAAAGAATGGAATGGTACTTTAGAGAAAAAGAAGTTGATTTGGACGTGAAACACAAATTTATTTAGCCTCCCTTAACTTGTCCCATCCGAATGAGGCTTTGGTTTATCATCTAGGGTCACACTTGCTTATCCTCCCTCTGTACCCACTTGCCTTATAAACCTATTTGGCCAATTAGTGACTCCATTGAATGGTGCTCATTCAGGGCTAGTGCAATCAGTGCTTTAGTAGCTCAATAAAAGCCCAGTTTAGCTTGATCAGGATTTGCTCCTACAGAGAGCAGAAGCTGAGGTCATCAAAAGCTCATTTCAACCATCATGCAGTGCCAGCATTCTCATAGTGCAAAATAAAGACAGCTGAGTCTTGCAATGCTCTGATGTTTCTTGTTAATGGCAACCTTTGTGCTCTGTAGATGAATTACCCAGAGACAAATTTAGGATCAAGTGGATGGTCGGCGGAGTTGGTTAATGAATACTTGCTGAAAAACTACGGTGCTTTTCTAGTTTGTTGACATGCCAAAAAAGTTGAAATGTCAGGTCAAGTCAAAATGTATTTGTAAGTTATTAATTCATTGTGTGGTGGTTTTGAGAATTTCAAACCTGCCAGGATTTGTTCAATTTGAAAAGCCTAATTATTATTGGTGATGTGTATTACTGACACAATTAAATATGTGAGAGATATAAACTCACAATTGCAAGAAATAAAGTTAGTATTTGGACGTCAAAACATTATTTATTGGAATAAAAATAAAAAGGGTAATTGCTACTTTTTATCTCACAATTCAGACTTTTGTATCTTACAGTTGCAAGTTAATAAGTCAGAATTGTGAGATAAAATGTTACACTTGTGAGAAATAAAGACAGAACCGAAAAAAATCAGAAACTTTTTATTTTTTTCAGTGGCAGAAACAAGCTTGGGATAATAATAATATAATAATAAAAAAGCATAATTTGCAACTTTTTATCCCACGATTCTGACATTTTTCTCGCAATTGTGAGTTCATATATCACAATTTGGACTTTTTTTTCTTGCTTTCGTGAGTTAACATCCCACAATTAAGAAAATGTGCAATTTTGAAAGTCAGAATAGAGAAGAGTTAAAAGTTCAGTGATGCATATAAAGTTAAAAATATCGACTATGTTGCCCACCCCCAAGCAGTTTAACTGAAGTAGTCTTAAACATAACACACTGTATATAGTACAAATGTCACACTTGCATATTGTAAGATGTGTATTGAGTGTCGTATCGCCATTAAAATGGTTGCACATTTCATCGGTGGAGGTTGTTGTTTGTGGCTGACTGTGAGAGGAGGGTAGCTAATCACTTTCCCTTCTGCCTCTTCACCAGCCAGAGTGAAAGATCACAGCGCTAGCAGGATGTCCAGCCCACTGTTGCCCGCAGCTCCTCCTCGCCCTATTCTCTCGCTCCTGGGGAGGCTGGTTCAGGCCGCTGAGCCATTGATCGGGTGAATGATGGCTTCATAAGGCAGCCTGTCGCGGGTGGGATGCTCGTGAAGGAATGCCATCCCACTCTCCCTTTAAGCAGGAGACAGATGCAGAGGCTTTTTCCCCTCTGAACTGCTTTCCCATGATTCCCCGGGGAGAGCGTTAGGACAGGTTCTGATGCTCCTATTGTGAGGCCTATTGTTTGCTTCTGCGTGCTTATGATGCACAGGTGTGTGTAGCCATGTGTCAATTTGATCCTAGCTATAGATGATATTGAGGGGAGGGGAGGGTGCCTTCTGTGATCAGGAATGACCATAATAACCAGTTTGTGGGATCCTTTTCTTTCTGCCCTCTGGGCTTTTGGGCCGACAGCACACACTGGTTTCCCTCTGGCTCTCCATTCAGGCCGCGGCTCTCTAAGCACAGGCGGAGAAATCGGCTACATTTAATCAGACACGGTGTGGAGGATCAGGAGAGCTTTTCCTTCATTGATTTTCCACAGTTAAGGATCCACCACACTTGGTTACTGGGCTTGAAAGGATTCCTCAAATAACGGAGTAAATGAAACCACATGCTGTCTTTAAAGATTTTCTACTTTTATTAATCAAAACAGCAGATATTTTGTAAATTTCCTACTGTAAATATATTAAAACTTATTTTTTGATTAGTAATATGCATTGCTAAGTACTTCATTTGGACAACTTTAAAGACAATTTTCTCAATATTTCGATTTTTTTGCACCCTCAGATTCCAGATTTTCAAATAGTTGTATCTCGGCCAAATATTGTCCGATCCTAACAAACCATACATCAATGGAAAGCTTATTTATTCAGCTTTCATGTGATGTATACATCTCAATTTCGAAAAATTGAGCCTTATGACTGGTTTTGTGGTCCACCGTCACATTTTATTGCTCATCGTTTGCTCTATATCATAGCTCAGGAGACTTAATTGAGTTCTCAGTTCTGTTACATTTTAAGTTTCTGCTATAATTCCAAAAAAGGTTTCCAGATTCTAAAGATTAAAGCCTTTGAGGAACATTTGACTTTTAGGTTTAGTTGACAGGAAATTTTAGTCTAGACAAAGAGGAAAAGTTGATACTTTAATGTAACATAACTGAAAACTGTTTTAAAGTATCAGTTTTATCTCAGATGTTTCTCCTAGAATTCCAAAAAACACTTAGTTTTCCAAAAAGATCTTAAAGATGAAACCATTTATGGCTCATTTGATTTCAGGTTAGTTGTTGGCCATTTTAGTCTATTTAAAGAGAAAACGTTTATTGCAGTTGTTCGTTCATAGCTCACAAGATTAAATGGAGTTCTCATTCGTGTTAGATTTAAGTATCAACTTTGCCAGAGATGTTTCTCAAATATTGAATAAAAAATTGAGAAAAGTACAATGACAGGATTGAGCTATAAAATTAATTCCAATTGCAATGGCAATTCTGAGCACAGTTTGACATTGTTGAGAAGCGTCTCTAGGGTTTCGCAAGTCATCTCAACAATGTCTCAAACTGTGCTCAGATTCGCCAAAGTCTGCAATTAAAAGTCAAAGGTCTCTCAGATGCTTTTGTTTAATTTTTAGTTCTCTTAGTCAAAGCTGATGTTTAAAAAAAACACATTCCCAAATAGTAGACCTATTAGTTGTCAGTTATCTTTCATTTATGTATCACCTTTTTCTCAGATGTTTCTCCAAGAATTCCAAAAAACACTTTTTGGATTGTTTTCCAAATCTTAAAGATGAAACCATTTAAGGATCATTTGATTTCAGGTTTAGTTGACAGACCGTTTTGGTCTAGTCAAAGAGCTGTTGTTCATTCATAGCTCAAGAGACTTTTCGGTTATGTTTTATGGTTTAATTGCAAATCTGAAAACAGTTTCCTTAACAATGTTGAGATGTGCTTTTCTAGCTTCAAAAGACATTTCAGCAATGTCACAAACAGTGCTCAGATAGCTTTGAAAGTCAGCCATTAAAAGTCAAAGATCTCAGTGGGATCTCAAATATTTTTCTTTCAAATCAAATCATTTGAGCTGCTGTCCACGTCAATTTCTTCTCTATAATCTATACTTTTATTTTTATGTATTTATTTGTTTCCTATTTTTCCTTTACTTTTTCTCAGATATCCATAACGTCTACTGTTTTTGAATTTATTTGTCTCCACAAAAGACTATAGTTTCAGAACTTCTCAGTTGTGTTTCATTTAGCTGTCAGCTTGGAGATGTTTCTCTTAAAACTTCAGAAATACAGACCATTGTTGACATACTGTAACAACAAAAAGCTATACCATTAATGTGGAGCTCTGATTTGAGAAGATTTGAACACAGTTTGAGGCATTGTTGAGATACGTTTAATATCACTGAAGTATTTTTCCCAAGTTAAACAATGGGAAACAAGAGCTACTGTAAGAGTATTAGAGGTAGATATAAACATCTCAGATAATTTGGCCTTTGGTGAAGCTAGAGAGATCATAATGAAATTTGACTAAATTTGTAATCTAATCTGAACCCGTTTGAGATACTTAAGATACTCTAAAGGAGACACACTACTGTTCAATTTTTACGTTTAGATTGCTCATGACAACAATTTAAGCAGAAAGTCAAAAGTCTCCATTCTGAATCTTAATGCTGAGCAACTGAGATAAAAGAGATCCCATTGGACATTGTTCTTTCATACGTGTTCGTCTGTTAGGCATCGATCGGCCGAATTTCAAGTAAAAGGGAAAAGTAACAAAGCGAGATAACTGCTTGACAAAGTGAGGCAGTATATCAAATGGCTCGACGCTCACTCAACAGTCAGTTTGTTGTGGTGCGCATGAATGGAACTAAAGCTGTGCGCACACACTAGCAAAGCAAGAATTACTCAGAAGCAGTACAAGAAGCCTTTTCAGTCAGGCTCAAACACTGATTACATTGTAATGGCGCAATCAAAGAGGAAAATGACAGAGGAGCTCCATAATACACCACTCATAATGGTCAGATGGTTCAGAAAGCATTGTGCAACACTTTTAAGTTGCACTAGACTGTGGGCAGTTGAACAGGAGAGTGGGAATCGCACTTTTAAAATGCTCCCTTGATGTCACAGACTGTTAGCCAGATATTAGACGTAATTGTGTTCCGTGGATCACAGGAACAAGGGGTATACATTGGATAGTCATCCAGAAAGTGTGTGTGTGTGTGTGTGTGAGTGTGTGGGAGGCTTGCAAGAACAGGAGTTTTTTTGTGTTGGAGAAAAAGAGCCTTGGACACTTCATCTTCTCTTCTGTGCGCTGCCAAAAAGGCCAGAGGTCAAATGTCAGGGTGAATGAAGAATTCCGAACTGCATGCCGACAGATCGGGTTTCAGGGCCGGGGGAAGGGAGGGAACAGCCCTAGAGCAATAGGTGCCAGTATATGTGTGAGCAACTTTTATTTAAAACATCTCCAAACTGGCCTTTAGCTTTGAGGCTTTATGAGGTTTCACTCAAAGCTGCACATATTTTCGCCAGACAAGAAAATTTTGCCTCCGAACGCATGATTTCCCAATAACCACTGACCCCTGCGTTATGTGATGAACTCTGGTAAAACAACAGAAGTAATTAGTTAAAAGTGCATTTCAGTTTAGCATTTCATTGTGAGCTAAAAATACATTTTTGTTGTGTTATTTAGAAGTTAAATTCTTATGCACATTTTTGTGATATTCCCGAATCATTTTGAAAAAGAACACCAAACTTTTTTATCATTCCATTCCATACAGACAGAATCAGTTACTCTGAGCAAACAATGTGATATTTCATTTCTTTATTTTTTTTAATTTGCTTAACAAAAAAAGTTTGAGACATGTAAATTAATTCTAGATTAATTGTTTTTTTCTTTCTACTGTTTTAGTGGGTTAATTTTTACCTTTCTGCTTTAGAACTTCAAACGGAGGCAAACAAAATCAATCTTGTAACTCACCCTGACTTTTTGTTTGTTAGAAAGCTTAGTCTTGGGCTCTATAAAGAATAAACAGTTTCAGTCTTCTTTGCTAGTCTCTCTGTTGTGAACTCTGTTAATGATCGTCATCCAACATGAACTCTGTGTCTCAGGAGTGACTCTCAAGTCAGAATAAGAGATTTTAGAGTAAGAGATTTCAGCTTTTCAAATCATACAGTTTTTGCAACACATTTATTTTATGTATGTTTTTCACCTGAAGTTGCTTTGAAAAGAAAGTAATTACTAAACAATGAACTTAAGTTTGTGTGACTAATATTAATATATATGATAAAATTCATATATATATATTCCAGTTGAGCTGTGTATTTTATAATTTTTTGCTAACTGTCTATTTATTGGTTTTATTAACAATTATTGTTTAAATTATTTTAATTATATACATATATTACAAATTAAATACATTTTTGTCTATTTATTTATATTAATAAATCTGCCAGACCACCTATTTATGACTATTTACCTGCTAATTATTAATATTAAGCTTTTTTAATTATTGAATTGAATTTAAATCATTTAATATTAATTAATATTCCCAGAATAATACATTCAGCATTCAGCATTTCATCATCTTTGACTGTTTTTAACCCCACTGCTGTGAGTCATTGCCCTGTATCATGTGTTTCTCAGCCCCTCTAGGCAGTGTAATGTTATCATAGAGTGACATCGGCTCTGTTCCAAATCCTAGTGAGCTGCCTTGCTGTCTACTGGCTATATACCTTCTAAGGTAGCATCCTAACTCAAGTGGAACTTCATAAGTGACTGATTTGGGGTGCTCTACATGGGCAGCTACCCATGTGTAACTTAAAAAAAGTTAGATTTAGATTTTTACTTTGTGAGTAGCATGTTGCTTAGCTCCAAAACATACCAATAGCCTATTTTAAATAGCTTTATGATGCCTTAAAATGCTGCCTACATAGGGAGCTAACTAGGTTTTGGAAGAGAGCCTTCCTCTCCACCCATCAGAGCATTGCATCCTCCACTACAGTACAGCCTGCCAGAATGAATCGCCCATAATGGGGCATTTTACAGTATCACATCTTTAACCTCTTTCATGGACCACCTGTTCTGTAAATGGCCGTGGATCATGAAGGACCCAAACAAGTTGTTGACGATTCAAACGTCGGGGGGGGAGGGATTTGAGCTCCATCCCATCCGAGTCCAGATCTTGGACTAATGGGGTAGTTTGTGGAGTGGAAAAGCTTTGATGCTGGCCTTTTTAACAACGTGTCCTTTCTGTGATTGGGGTGAGAATTGGCCAGCAGGGTTCCAGGAGGAAAATGTAAACCACGGATTAGCTGGACTAATGACCCCTTGCCTGTCGTTGATGTTAATTAGCGTTAATTGGGGCCCCTGCACAGTTTTAGAGGGATTCAGAAAGAGAAGAGGGGCCAAACCTGCACATGGTGGAGCTTTCAAAGCCGCCTCTTTTGCTTCTAACACCAGAGCAGAAGCACTTGTGCGCTGACGGCGTCTCTCTGTTTGCTCTTCACTCATTGTCAGAGCCGATTTGTTTTCGCCACAATGATTCCCATTCACTTGGCTTGATCTTCACAGTTATTCAAGGGGTCAGCTTTTTTTGGTGGTGGTCGTGGGCTTTGATGCCCCCACCTCTTTCTATCCCAAATCTGAGCTAAGATGCCTTTGAATTTGCATACTTAATTCCTCAACGGATTAGGAGGTACCAAACTGTTGTTTCGGCTTGGGCTGCCATGCTGCCATGCCTCACGCACCCGTACGGGGTTTCTTAGTGTGAAATGGGGCCCCAATTTGGTGGATTTTTTGGAAGGGGCCTAGCTAACACCTGGTATCACTTTATTTACCCTTGTCCGTCTCAGGTCTTGAAAGCTCAGGCCCCTGTGGACGTCAGGACTGCCTTTGAAGGGGGGAAATGATGCCCCACATTGGAGCCTCGCCGATGACTTTACCAGTACCGTGACCTTCATGACCTCATATCCCCCTCCCCACAGCTGCTGGCCCCCATTGGCCTCCGCTGGACTGCGGTAGTGGAGTGAACAGAGAGCATTGGATGGGGGAAGAACGGCGAAAGGTCAACCGGTGGTCAGAAGGTTTTTATTGGGATTGGGAGGCAGAGGGAGAGGGAGAGAGAATGTGTTAAAGACCACCGTCTGAGATTTTAACTGCAGGGAATTTGGCCTCCTTTCTACGTGAAATCCAGGCTGCTTGGACACACCGTGTCTGATGCAAGCGCAGATACTTCATGCACCTTTTGCTTTTAGGAAGAATCTGGGCTTGCTTCGGTAAGTTTGTTGGGAATCGAACCCATGACCTTGGCATTGCTAGTACTGTGTTAAACTACAGTACATTTACATTTATGAATTTGGCAGACAAGTTTAAACAAAGAGACTTACATTGCATTCAAGGTATACATTTAATACATTCCCATGCATTCCCTGGGAACCCAATCCATGGTTTTGGCATTGCTACCGCCATGCTTTGAGCTACAGGAATGCCAAATGTAAATGTAAAATTATTGAATGATTACTGTAAGCTATACTGAAGATGAACCACACCTCTAAATCTCTTCCATAATTAATGGTTCTGCATTTAGCAGATGACTTTATCCAAAATGACTTACAACAGAGAAAGCATAAGCAGTCTGACACAGAGCCAACAATATTTGCAGTATACAGTGCCACATTTATTAGACCGCTAGATTAGGAAACAAGAAGAAAAGCAAGGAACATTTAGTGTGAGGGAACATTCAGTGACCATGGATGTTTTCATATTTTGAATATTTGTTTACCATGGTACAGAATTGGCTTTGTGTCAGGATGCAACCAGATGTAAACTTCAAGAACTGTCAAATGAAAATCCATACTGATTGACCAAAAATGCAAATAATATGATGACGTGTTCCAATCGTAGTCCATAACTTGACTCTTAATCTGCTCCAAAGATCAGCAGTATAATTTTTCACGATTCCACACGTTCCCGCTCCTTTCCTGTTTTTGGCCTCTTTATCTGCTGCTGGACACGAAAATGACACGAACAAAAAACACTCTGCTAAAGATGTATTGATGGTACGTGTCAGCACTGTTCCACCCAGAGCAGATCCCAACCCTCCATGGGTGGGTAATGTGTGCTTTCCAGGCGGCCGCCATGTCGGAGAAAAACAGTGAGAAAACACAAGGTTATCTGCAGATGTGACCCTCTATGTCACGCTCTCTCCGCTAGAGCCGCAGCACAGAGTCACAAGGACTTTCCCTCCAGCGGGCCTGCTTGAGTAATTTATTGCTCCATCGCATGACTGAAGTCCGGGGGTAAAAATGGCCATAAACATCACATTATGGCAGAAAGGCTGGTGGGGGTGTTTAGCAAATCTGTTACAGCCCAGTATTCTGCCTGGTTAAGCTCATTGGTCACAGTCTTCCAGTCTGATCATTTATAATCAAATATCTTTCTCCGGTGACGTGTTGTACATGAGCGCCACATTTTGTATTTCAGTGAATGGCAAAGTCCATTTCCCTGTTTGAAAGATCAACACAGTGCAATGAAGGTAGAAAACCAACCTTTTGCTGTATTTCCCACCATGCATATTGTCATTTCTCTCTGCAGGTGATGGATACAATTAATACATTTCTCTAGACTTTACAGAGGAGACCGGATGTCACACTCTAGTCAGTATTTTTCATGCTTAATTCTTGGCAGCCATTAAAAAAAAAAATCCACCGTTATATTTCATTTAACACATGTTGACCCCATAGCGGGGCATGTTCTCACATTATACATGTAAGTAGTCACAATGTGAACCTGTTAATGGGCAGCAAAATTTAACCAGTAAAACAATTCTGCAACACAAAACTAATCATAAAACAGCAAAACTTGAAAAGTAACACAAAAAAACAATGGTGACTATAAACTAAAAAAAGAATTAGAAACTCAAAAAATTACAGCATTTATTAATCTTGGTTAATGTTAATTTATAAATATATTTTGTTCATTTTTAGTTCATAATGTATCAACTAACATTAATGTTGTTCACAGTTTTTTTTTTACTGTTTTAGTAAATGCAAAACATTAAACAAGATAACAACATGCCATAAAAGCATTCTTCATTCAAAGCTATTAGAAATAATATAAAAATTGCATGAAGTATAAAATTGCAACATATAAAACACACGTGACAACTTGCCCCAGTCTATGAACACATGAAAAATACCCATGTCTTGAGAACACAGTTTGACCTTTTGGTTCAAATTTATCTATATATTATCTTTATTGTCTTGTCTTGTTTATGCCAACAGCTATTACACATGTTCAGTGATCTACTGAAATGTTATTTTGAAGGACAGAATTCACTAAAATTGTTGTTTTTAGAGGGTTTTGAACTAGATGTTATATATCAACTATTGATGATACATATAAAACCACTGTTAAAGAAACCATCATAGTTAGTGAAATGGAGCATTTATGACAATCTTCCTATATGACAACTAGCCCCGGTCTTCCCCACACCATCTACACACACACACACTCTTTTATATCTTCATTATCTCTCGGTTCTCTTTTGGCTGCTTTTTCCTTCTCTATAGGCATCTTTTTATGGAACTGACATTCCTGTCTAAAACAGAAGCTCTTGTTTAAGGAGTCACCCTCCTAGCCAATCCCTTTTTTTCATCTTCCTAGGTTTGAAGCCTGGGAGCAAAGGTTAAGACCCCCTCCAGCTTCAGAGGCATGTCAGGTCATGCTAGCCACATACTCTTGCTCTCCCCGAAACTCCTAATAAGAAATGTGTGCATAGACAAGTGCCTGTTTTGGGGTTGCTTGCATGAATTTTGTGATGGTTGGAATCTGTTTTAGCTGGCATAGAAATTCAGAACTTGAGAATTTTGTTCTCAAGACCTTCTCGAATGGAAATATGATGTGGTATCTCAATGGAAAACCAACTCAAATTCTTCAGTTTTAAACCTGGAGGTCATTTTTCTCTGCGGTATGTCTTACTAGATGTTGGTTGCAGCAGTACAATGCAGAACATTGTGGGCTGAGCTTCAGGCGGGTGTCCAGGTCATGAGGGTCATCAGTGCATTTACCCGTATTTTGACTGTATCAGCACATGGCAAGAGCTTCATATTGCTACCACTGTGAAAAATGAGACTTGGATGCATAAACAGGAAAAAAAAAATTAGGGAGAAATGCAAGACTCCTCAGAATAGATAAACAAATAACCAAATAAATCTAGAGGACATTGGGGTGAGGGCAGGCAACCCCATAGAGGTCAGTACAGGAACAGATAAATCACAGTTAAAGACGCCATGCTTCACAACGTCTAACCTCTTAATCAAGTCTAAACGGACAGAGGAAAGAGCACACTGTCCGATCAAACCACAATATGAAGCACAAATGTAAAGGCACTCATCCAAAATGTAAATCTGTCCTTATATTATAAACCAGTGTTTTTATAGACAATACTGTCATTATATATATGCATGATAGATAAAGCCAAGTTATATAAGGCTTTATTATATTTCTTGATGGTTGATCATTTCAAGTTTAAACAAGGTAGAAATAATTTAACACGGTGTGTGTGTGTGTGTGTGTGTGTGTAACCATCATATTAGCTTGAGATTCAAATAATTTCATTTTAAGATTTTGGCTGACCATTTCAAAATTTTTGGCTGAAATAGTTCTGTTTAAACCATTTTTTCTTTATTCTGAGCTTTTAACTGATCTGTGAATAGGTGAAAAAAGGAAAACTGATCATTCAGTACTCTAACTTTAACTTTGTCCTTTCAAACAGACCCTGGGCATTCAGAAAGCGGACCTTCTAGGCCATATTTTGCTTCACACTCAGGTTACCTAAGTGATTGTTTATGGGTACATTTTTGGACTGACTTGTCTTTCACGTCAGAAACGGGGCACTGAATCATGGGTCACAAACTGTCAAAGCTTCCATAAATTAACCTGCAAACCGGTGGCCTTTGCATTTCCTAGGCCATGCTATGTGGTCATGTTTACTCCCTGGCCTCAATCTGAGAGTCGCTGTGCCAGTTGCTGCAGTCATCAGTCACCTCATTCTAGGCATGAGCTCCCTGTGCATTTATCATGACAATCAATCAGAGCCAGAGATGCATCTGACATATGGATGTTTGTACTGAACTGGTGATGATCACACAATTTGATATGTGGATCCATATCCACATATCAAAAAATCTAAAAAATCCATATGGATTTTTTCCTTATTTACTTGCCCACATGTTGTTCCAAGCCTGCATGCTGTTTTTTTATTCACATTCAGATTCAAGTTCTGATGACAGATCACATTGTTTGTAACTCTTGGTCTCTTTCCTATTTTATGACCACAGAAGAAGTTGTATGGACTACATTTATGTTGTTGTTTTTTGTCTTTTTAAGCTTGACAGGCTATAAACTGTCCTTATATGGAAAAGAGCTGCGTGATGATCCTTCGAAAATCCTCCTTTTGTGTTTCACGGAAAAAATAACAGCATATGGGTTTGGAACAACATGAGGGTAAGTAAATAATGAGCGATTTTTCAAGTGAACCTCTAATTGAATGATATTAAAAAGCTAAATTCCTTTCATTTGGACATTTTAAATGCCATCACTGTATAGAATTACACATAATCACCAAATAACGCCCTTTGTCACTATGCCACAGAATGATCTAATATCCAGTCAAAAGGCTAATTGGAGGACAGGTAGGGTTACATGTGACAACAATTAAGCTAAGCTAAAGGCCAACTTTATGGCCTCTAGCGCTAGAAGTGCCGTGCTAAACAGGGACAACAATAACATCAAATTCTTTTCTTTGCATGCTGCCTAATTGGGGACCATATGTTTCGTGAGTATGTAAATAATTTATTTTCTTTCATTTCCATTTATTTACTATATGCTTCATATTTAAACATGTTTTAACTCATTGTAAATAATGCTGGCAGTGTTATGATTGTTTTATTGCTATTGTTTTGCTAAGGCATCAACACAAAGATGAGTGTTTACTTAGCATGTAACGTTGGAGAGAGAGGGAGGCATAACTGATTAAACTGGTTTAATGGAATACTGCACTTACTCAATGAGGGACATTTCCCACTGAGGGAAAATATGCATGCATCTCTATGGAATTGAGGTGCTCTTAAACTGTTTTAAAAGAAAAAAACAAAGCCATCACATTTAGAGCTTGTTGCATAATGATTACTTTTAACAATTAAGTTATCAGTTAATTTTCTTATCCTAATTTATTTTCTATTTTCACAGTATTGGGAATTAGTGTTTATTGAAAAAAATATATAATAATGTAACAAATGTAGTTTCATAAAATGTCCATGATATAGGAAAGAATTTTTTTTTTACCTTCTCTGTCTGAAACCAGTTGGAGACATTACAAAATCTAGAGCAAAGCTTAAAAAGGTTGCATTTAGGCAAATGCAGTGTTTTCATTAAGCTGTCAAAAATTAGGTAAACAAATTAATTCTGCAACTAAGTCCAGATTTACTGCATGAATATACACAATCAAACTAATCCCCAATACGTTCTTATTAAAGTAACTTTGAATCATTTAGAACAGATGACAATTTTAATTTGCATACAAACAAGACTTTAAATATAGTTGACATCAGATAGTTAGTTCAATGCCTTTAACATCTACGCTTCTTCACAACTTTTAGGTGTAATGGTAAACCCAGTGCTTGTCACAGTAATTTACACTGTGACCTTTTGTGCATTAACAGCTTCCCAATATGCTCATTACAGACTAAACTAACAGAAGTGAAGACTCCTGCGAGGAGCCTTTGTCAAATGGTGTAAACTCTTAACTCCTCCACAACGCACTAATAAAATCAAGCATGTAGATCCCTTCGTTTTCTTTTTCTCTCATTATAATTAAGTAGACGTCAACACATTTAGTTTTTTGTTTATTTATTTTGTTCTGAAATAATTAAGTGCACAAAACATGTTTATGCATTGAATTTTATGACATAAAATTGAATGCAAAATTTTGCAATTATTATTACTGAAATGTAACATAAATTATATCTTTTTTTCCGCTTGTATTTTGAGAATCAACTGTCCTGATGAGAGTAAATATGTCAAAAAATGTTTAATGTGCAGTAGTTTAAAAAAAAAAGAAGAAGAAAAAACAGTGTCTGTATTGCATTGAATCGTTTATTCTAGAACAGAACATTATGAAATTAAGTGATAGATTAAAACAGAAGAACATTGTCACTCGTACTGTAGTAGCCTACTCTGGTAGTGCTAATAAAAAACCATCAGTGTTAATGTCTCTTCTCAAGAACTCGAGATTCTCGCTTGAGATTGTTAAACAATTCACATTAATTGTGCAAGAGCAGCGCCTTTGTCCAATTGGACAAAGACTTTTTATCTAGCACCTCCATTGACAAGTTGAGAAACTCAGCGTATCCAAGCCCCGCCCCTTGTGAAGGCGTCATATACAAATATGGTCACTATATCCTTATATGGAATGTGGTGGGTGGAGCTCCGGTAAGCACGGCTGTTTAGTGTCACTTTCACCGAATTCTTAACTACGGTACTCAGAGATGAAACAGACAGCTGCCGAGTGAAACACGCTGAATCTCCTCTTGTAAACAGAAACTACAAGTTTTGACGGATTATTTAGCAACTTTGGTGGTACAAAGAACTGTCATAGGGAAAGAATTAGTAGCGTTAAAAAATTCATTTTTATTTTATTTACATGTTTTTCCCCCCCGCAATAATATTTCGCATACGCTCTTGTTTGGACGAAGAATGCATGATTGGAAAGCGCTCTTTATTTTGTCTTTTCCTTTAAATACCTAATAATACCTACGATCGCGAGCCGTCTTACATAGGCTATAAAGCAAAGCTTCACAAGTGGGATTTCGAGAAGGTCGTGAAGTTTCAAACGGATGGTTCGCTCGGACATTATCGCGCAATATTGACAGTATTCGGAGCTCCTGAGACTCCGAGATGAACATGCATTTGGGATTTCTCTCACAATAATTATGCCACCTTCTTGTTTACTTGGTAAATATTCCAAGACCTCCTCTGAGTAGAGAAGTAAAGTTTCGCTACATCAGGTTTTTGTCATAGGAAGATCTCGGAGGTGATCGTTCAGGACCGTGTGAACTCTCCTCCCCGCTGGAAACGAGTCGCATTGTATCGGTCGTTACCACAGAAAGTGTTGCGGGATAGCATGGCAATGGTAGTAAATCAGTGGCAAGAGAACATTTCGGCTGATCCCGGCTCCCAGCTGCAAATGTGCAGTCAGGAGCCCGGCGGGACACCGGGAACTCCCTCAGGTTCAACCCCGGGCAACGACGCGCTCTCCGGGGACAAAATTCCCAATGTGGACTGCATGGTGTGCGGGGACAAGTCCAGCGGCAAACACTACGGCCAGTTTACCTGCGAGGGCTGCAAGAGCTTCTTCAAGCGCTCGGTCAGACGGAACCTGAGTTACACCTGCCGGGGGAACCGCGACTGTCCCATCGACCAGCACCATCGGAACCAGTGCCAGTACTGCCGGCTGAAGAAGTGCTTGAAGGTCGGAATGAGGAGAGAGGGTAAGACCTGACCAGAGGCGGACAAAGTACTCAACTCTATTACTTGCGTGAAAGTCCAGATACTGCTGGTCAAATATTACTCAATTACAAGTAAAAGTTGTAAAGACAGATTTTTACTGAAGTAAAAGTAGAGAAGTACTTGCTTTTAAAAGTACCAAAAGTACATTTCCTTTTTTTGTGTCAATGCACTGTTTTATTATTGTTGTATGTAATACACGCAATACCTTTGAAGCAACTTACAATACATTACACCTACTGAATACACTGACTAGCTTGTAGTATCTTTGGAATAAAGAGCTTTAATAATGTTAAAAACCTATGGGGAAAAAAACAAAAACAAAACTAAAAAAATTATTATTTAACACCCCTACCCACCCCCACAAAAGCAGTGGTAGTGATCTCACACAGCTCTGGACACATCTATGTGTAGCCATTCATCCACATTTGAAGGGAGCGGACAGTGATATTGCTGTAAATATAGACTGATAAGGAAGAAAATAAAAAAATCAAACCTACTTGCTTTTAAAAGTACCAAAAGTACATTTCCTTTTTTTGTGTCAATGCACTGTTTTATTATTGTTGTATGTAATACACGCAATACCTTTGAAGCAACTTACAATACATTACACCTATACACTGACTAGCTTGTAGTATCTTTGGAATAAAGAGCTTTAATAATGTTAAAAACCTATGGGGAAAAAAACAAAACAAAACAAATTATTATTTAACACCCCTACCCACCCCCACAAAAGCAGGATGGTAGTGATCTCACACAGCTCTGGACACATCTATGTGTAGCCATTCATCCACATTTGAAGGGAGCGGACAGTGATATTGCTGTAAATATAGACTGATAAGGAAGAAAATAAAAAAATCAAACCTGCTTTAAAACCCAGCAACACAACTGTAGCTGTATAACTTTACAACAGCAGCACTGCTTTAACAAAAAATCAAAACAAAATCAGACAATATTGTGTCTAATATATACCACAATATTAACTTCTTCTTATTGAATTGTTGTAAATAAATATCACATTTGGAACTGGTCAGTGTTCAGAAAATGCTGGGAAATCACTTCATGTAGCCCTACAAGAGTGATTACTGATAAACTGTCTGGAAAAAAAAGACAGTTTTTAGAGACGACAAAAATCACCCACTGACTTTCAAAGGTGCTACATAGTAACGACTTTCTACTTTGAGGATCTTGATAGAAATGTAGTGGAGTGAAAAGTACAATATTTGTCTTTCAAATGTAGTGAAGGTAAAGTCATAAGTTTCCAGAAAAAATAATACTCAAGTAAAGTACAGATACTCAAAAAGTGTACTTAAGTACAATACTCAAGTAAATGTACTTAGTTACTGTCCGCCTCTGGACCTGACAGTGTGTGAACTGCTGCATGCAATTGAAAAATACAGTTATGAAAAACCTGAATAGAAATGTGAAATGATTCAAATAATATAGTTGAAGCTAGGGAACACTTTAAAAAACGGACCAAAAATCAAACCATACACTCTAAAAAATGCTGGGTTAAATACAACAATAAAAGTTCCATTTAGAACCAAAATCCCATAGTGATGGTTCTTTTTGTTTTGTTTTTTGGAAACTCGTCTACTGGTAGGCTACTTTAGAGAACAAACTAATGATCCAAATGTCACAAGAACTTCAAAGATCCATATAGCCTATGAACCTCACACAACCAAAATGACCTTTATTAGAAGAAACTTAAGAGCCACTAATGAACCATTATTAAGTACACTCTAAAAAATGCTGGGTTAAATACAACCCAGTGCTGGGTAAAATTGGGACAAACCCAGCAATTGGGCTGTTTTGAATCAGCGGTTGGGTTAAATGTTTAACCCAACCTTCTGGCTAGTAACCCGACCACTGGGTCAAAACAACCCAATTGCTGGGTTTGTCCCAATTTTACCCAGCACTGGGTTGTATTTAACCCAGCATTTTTTAGAGTGTACTTAATAATGGTTCATTAGTGGCTCTTAAGTTTCTTCTAATAAAGGTCATTTTGGTTGTGTGAGGTTCATAGGCTATATGGATCTTTGAAGTTCTTGTGACATTTGGATCATTAGTTTGTTCTCTAAAGTAGCCTACCAGTAGACGAGTTTCCAAAAAACAAAACAAAAAGAACCATCACTATGGGATTTTGGTTCTAAATGGAACTTTTATTGTAACCATATTTTCCACAAAAAGTATAGTTGCTACAATTATTGCTACAAGTGTAAAATAATATAGACTATGGGATCTCTTTCAAACTGAATACTTGTGTAATTTTTCTCAAACATATGTTGATGTCTAAGGTGACAGAGCTAAAGTTTTCACCTAGAACCATAAAGGGGATTGAGAGCAAAGTTCCTCAAAGAACTGTTTATTCTTGTTCTGTGTAAACCATCTGTGTACCTTTAGGAGTGCTTTTGAGAACCCAGAACCATGTGCTAATGTGAAGAGCCTGCAATGTAACATCCACAACTTTTGCTCAAAGAACTCGCTTTATCGCTAAAGAACCAAATGTCAACAAAAAAAAACAAAAAGTTCTTCATAAGAATGATAAACATAACCATTAATGAATGTTTGTTTTATGAGAGTAGTGATGGAAAGATTCGTTTTTTTCATCAGCCTCTGTTTAAATGCTCATTGCAACAGCAATTTATTTTTATAATGTACCTATTTAATAATTATTTTGTTTAAAATATAATTTAGAATTTGACTAATTTCAGCTATTTGCTTTTTAATTGCCCAAATAACATTCAACAGCAACATGACAATTTTTTTTAACAAATTAAACAAGAAATTCCCTTCTTTGCAGATTAACATGAGACTTCTGGAGTTTAAATACTAATTTGTGGCATAAGCATTTTGCAAAGTCGTCCTCAAAAATGGTCCATTTCAAAAGAAGTTTCAATTATTAGGGTTCTTTTTTTTATTCTATGGTGGTGGTTAATAGTGAAAACTCTGCCAAGTTCCTCATTCATTTGGGTTATGAAAAGTACCGCAGGGAAAATTCATTTAGTCATGTTTTCAAACTGAAAGAACCCGAGAAAACCTCTTCATTCTCTAGTCTGTTGACCTTTGATGAGCTTCATGTTAGAAGATAGTTTCAATGACAAATATGGGTCCATAATATTCGGTAGCCTCTTTTATACTTTGACATTCCTTAGTGGCCTGTTGAATTAGAAAATATCAACATCTAGTTTTCCAATGCATAGTGGAGACCGGGGCTAGTTGTCACAAAGGAATTAAATTCCTAAGAATTAAAAGTCCAGTTATTCATAAAAACATTTTTATAGAATGTATTCATTATATTTTTTTATGACTTGTTTTGTCTCTCATAATTGATTTAGTGTTTACATTTTTAAAGAAAAGCCTATATGGCAGGCGGTTCCATTGTGGCACCCCATATAGTGTGCTAATTTTTTTTTTTTTTACTAAAATCTGAAATCATTTAGCATTTGTTTAGACAAAATAGATATAGACAGGGACACATGCAGCCTCGCTTCTTCTTTTCATTCATAAATGATGACTTCTCTGAATTATGCAATTCAGTCACTTGCAAAGAGAAGCACCGTGTACTGAGCTATTACAGATAATCTGCAGTCATAACACAGTTTGAACCAAACAAACAAAACACTTGGCTTATATACTGTGGACATTGTGGATGAGGTTTATGTTTAGTATTCACATATACATATGAACGATAGTGAACAGTGTCTTGTAGCACTTATAAAGATTCCTTCCAAGGTTCAATTTGAGGCGGTCACAGTCTTTGATAAGTACATAGATACATTAATAACCTACATCAATATTATGATATATTCATAGTATGTGATACAGTTTCTGCTTGAGTGTCGTGTCTGGGCTCCTCAACATTGAGGAGTGTATGTATTTTACATAAAATATCCAGAAGGTCTTCTTCATGGATTCACATGAGTGTAGTACGAGTGCAAAATAAATCAGATTATGTGCACCTATTACAGCTTGATTGTCAAGTTCTCTAGTTCATGTAGTCCTTGAGTGTTATACAGATAAATGGATTTGGCATGCTTTAAGATACTCTAAGAAATATCCCTGCACTACCTGATTAAAGGAAGATGGAAATATTAATGTATAGAGAATTGGTAGTTAACAGATATTAAGTATTAAGAATAAAGTTGTGTTTAAGAAGATGCAAGGATGAAGGAAGAATTGCAACAGGAGTGAGATGCTTATATACCCTTTGATTGACAGGATTAGATGAACAAGCTGATTTTGTTTAGAATTAGATATTTGATAGATCATTGGTAGCTTGAAACTCTTGCATGGCTTGCTTGTTACAGATGAGGTCAAACGCATTTCTCTCTAAGGTTCTTTGTTTTCTGCAGTGCTCAGAAATCCCACTCTCTCCTACGAGTTCATCACGTGCGTTTGGTAATGAACGGTGCAGAATCACGCTGCCGGTTACACAGATGCATGTATACGCATATGCTTTTTAGTGCAGATTTCAGACAGAGTAGATAATGTGACCTTCTCGATTAAAAATAGATGGTTTTACAGCCTGATTCCACATGCGAACCTTCTGGGGATGTTCTGTGGAAGCTTCAAAGAAGCCAGAAGTGCGTCAATTTTGATGTAACTCAACACAAAGTGAAATATCTGTCATTATTTACTTATCCTCAGGTTGTTCCAGAATTACTGTAGGTTTGGAATCTTCACATAAAGGTTCCAAAAGAGTGTTTTTGCAGCAATGCCATAGAAAAAACAGGTAACACCTTTATTTTAAGGTGTCCTTGTTATACGTTACATGTACTTACCATTATAATAACAATTAATTATGCATAATTACATACAGTCAAACCCAAATCCTAGCCCTAACCATATAGTAAGTACATGTAGTTAATTAATATGACTCAGTGACACCTTAAAATAAAGTGTAACCCAAAATCATTTTAGGTTCTCCAAAGAACCTTTCAGTGAACATTTATTTTGTTGTGAAGAACATTTTAATAATCTAAACTAAAGAATCTTTTGCCACTATAAAGTTTCCTATTAAAGCTTCTATGGATGTTAAAGATTCTTCATGGAACCATCAATGCCAATAAAGAACCTTTTTAAGAGTGTAAATGTAAGTAATAACAGAATGATCTGAAGGATTCAGCTAGTGCGTTCATGTCTTAGACTCACAGAGATGATCTTCCTCCCAGCGCCCCTCTTCTTCGATTGCTCTACCTGTTTTTACACCTTACGGCTGCTCTTGACATGACTGACATTCCAGCCTGACAAAGGGCGCCTCTGATTGAAAGAAAGCAGTGTGATTGCCTTGTCAGTTCCACAGGCTTCTGCAAGTATGTGCATCTGCTGGAATGTTCCAATGCGCAAGGTCGTGACCTTTGTCAGAACTAGAAAACGACCAGTGTGGACTGAATGAAGTCTGACACTCACATGCAGAAGTGCTGGCATACAAAATCTCATCGAATGAGGGACTTGAGCCATATATAGAGTCCAGAATAAATAGAGAGATTTGGGGGTGGAAACCTTTGACTTGGGCCAGTATGCAGCAGTAAATAAATTACTTGCAATAAAATAAATGTTAACTAAAATAAATTGCAGTATTATATAAATAAAGAAAGAAAAAACGGATTTTTGTATAAGATTTCATGCAGAATGGCCCAGGATGGATGCAGCATGCGTGCAGATGCAGTAAACAGCACATGTCCACCACGTACTGCTTCTGCCGAGTGTCTCTGAAACTGTGACTTCATCCCATGATCTATAAGTCAGTCACTTCCCATGTGCAGGGTGAAATATAGGTCAATGGAAAGTAAACATTAATAATAGACAGGATCATAGCAAAGTTCAAATGTGACGGCTCTCTGTGGGGTTTGGGTAAATATCAGTCTGCCACCTGGTCGATTGGCTAATCCTGCTGTTCCAACACATTTAAACAGGTGACCTCCGACAGAGGTGACTCTTCCTTCTGATTTGCTGTGTAATGTAAAGCCTTATGATCCTTCAAACACAGTTGTGTTCAAAAGTCTGAGACCCCTAGATATTTTATTCTTTGATTGTCTGCCACCTGGTCGATTGGCTAATCCTGCTGTTCAACACATTTAAACAGGTGACCTCCGACAGAGGTGACTCTTCCTTCTGATTTGCTGTGTAATGTAAAGCCTTATGATCCTTCAAACACAGTTGTGTTCAAAAGTCTGAGACCCCTAGATATTTTATTCTTTGATTATTTGAATATTTTAAGATATGTCAGAGCAAGATATTTTCAGTTGAGACAGCTCAAACATGCATTTTAGTCTGGGACTAGCCTTAAGACTTGTCTGTGAAACCGGAGGTAAAAAAAAAAAACATTTCATTGATTTAAGTAAATTCTGAAATAAATATAAGATGAAAAACTTGAAATGTTTCCATGGCAAGTTGAAGTACTAAAATTACTAAAACTAAAAATGAAATAAATTGAAGCCAAATATAACTATTAAAAAATACAAAAAAGCACATACCAAAAAACTAAAATTAAAACTGAAAAAAAGGCTATTTCAAAACATCAGTCAATTCCATAATACTATATAAATAATACTAAAATAACACTGCTGGTGGTAAAAGAAAAATGATCAACCAAAAAATGGTACAAGAATGCATTTTGACAATTGGTTTCACTTTTCATGTCTTTAGTAACATATTCTGTGAAAGCATGCACTTCTATTTTACTTGTTCAAGTGTGAATTGCTCCTAATTCAAAATAATTCAGTCAGTAAGGTTTAATAAATTTGTGCACCTGAGTGATTAAATATTTGTGCAGAAATGTGGTTGAACACTCAATGTAACCTGTCCCCACCCTTTGTCTTATGGTATGCCAAAGCTCCATCACAACCAGTTTCAGGAGAGAACGACTAACAGTGAAAACAAACGAGAAACAGGAAAGTCCAGCTACCGTAACTTTTGACCTCTGAGTGTGAGTCAAGTGTAAATCCTCTGACACACGTGAAGCACATTCACTTATTGATTTATCAGAGCCTCATAAGAATGCAGTTCAACTTCGGCTCTGAAGAAATGTATGCTGTTAAGAGTGCTTGAGTTTTTTGCAGTTTTCCATCCTGATTTTTTTGTTCTGCTTTATGCAGAGAGAGAGAAATAATGTGAGGTCCAGAAAAAAAACAGCAAAGACTTTACATTACATTATCACAAAAAATTTTGTTTCAAACAAATGCTGTTCTAATGAAATGTTCACCTTTTCCACAAAAACAAATAAGCATCACAACTGTTTTCAATTAATAATAACAAGAAATGTTTCTTGAGCAGCAAATCAGCATATTAGAATGATTTCTGAAGGATCGTGTGACAATGAAGACTGGAGTAATGAATGCAAAGCTGAAAATTCAATGAAAAAAAATACATTTTAAAATATATTAATATAGAAAACAGTTATTTTAAATCATAATAACATTTCACAATATTCCTGTTTTTTATGTATTTTTGATCAAATAAATGCAGCCTTTGTGAGCAAAAGAGACTCCTTTCAAAAAATTGTACTGACTCCAAACTTCTGACTGGTAGTGTATTTATTTAAAATAATGGTACTATTGTTTGTTCACAAATGACATTTATAAAAAATTATTTTTACTCGGTAACTGTATAAAACAAGGAAAAGCTTCAGTTGTAAATTATACACATTGCTGAAGCATTCAGTATGTAGCTGCAGTTTCCAAAACAAACGTTTCTCCCTTCCTTTAAAGGAAACTATATCATAATGAGAGGCTTGTGGACATGTTCCTTCCTTTTAATCTTCATTGTGAGTCCTGATCATGTGTGATTTCCTAGCTAGAGGTTACTGAGTGGCTGTGTTGTTGGTCATAGTGGGCGCTTCTACCACTGGATGCCCTAATCTGATTGGTGGGCTGATGCTGACAATCTCAAATATCGGTCAATTAATCGGCCTGGATCTGCCTACATCTGTAGTTTCTGAGCACCTTGTTCATCATTTAGTCATTCTTTCAACCTTAATTCCCGCTTACTATTCATCTGATTCAGGGTTTGCATGTGCCGTTGGCTAAATTTTTTAAAATTCAAATTATTAAAATAAAACGATAATGATACTTTCAGGTCTTGGTCTGTCATTTATGAGGAACAACTGAGATTGACACTTCCACGAAACTCTATTATGTCTGTGAAACCTCTGAGCAATAACATTTTCCTCTGGGTTTTTATCACCCTCTCTTACATACACACACAGTCTCTTTTTCATTCTGTGCTCATTTCATGCTCCCTCTGGTTTATAGTAAATGGAGTTATTGGCCAGACAGCAAGATAGTTAAACAGGTGTTTCCCAAATGGGCACTGAGCTGCATCGTTACAGGAATGGCCTCTGTTTTGCCCTTCGCCTCGGGCTGAACCATTTGTTTGAAAAAGTGTGAAAAACACCATTTCACCCATAGTGTTCACTCACTCATTACTCATTGATGGATAGCAGAGGGGTCGGCATCTCTCTGATGGGTTTCACAGATGCTATGACTGCAGTTGCTTAGACATTAGAAAGCAGAAGGGCACTTGATCTATTGTGGCGGATGGATTTGGTTGTTTTTGCAAGTAAACACATCACATCAATTTCAACCATCCTCTTTTAATGGTTCTTTGCTTTTTATTTTCTCCTCCTCAGCTGTGCAAAGGGGTCGTATGTCCAACTCGCAGTCCAGTCCAGGACAGTACCTGAGCAACGGGAGTGACCCATACAACGGGCAGCCGTATCTCTCAGGCTTCATCTCTCTGCTCCTACGTGCCGAGCCGTACCCCACGTCCCGCTATGGAGCCCAGTGCATGCAGTCCAACAACCTAATGGGCATCGAGAATATCTGTGAATTGGCCGCCCGTTTGCTCTTCAGCGCCGTGGAGTGGGCAAAGAATATCCCTTTCTTTCCTGACCTACAGCTCATGGACCAGGTAAATCAAGTTAATTTTTACTTAATACATTCTTTAGATTTTTCCATTTTTATTTTCATATTCTTAAAAAAAATTTGTATTTTGTACATTTTTATAAATAAATAACTACATTTTATTTTAGAAACTGATAAATCAAGTTCATTTTTACTTATAGTTTTATCTAATATTTTTAAATATTTTTTATTTTATTTTATTTGTTGAATCAATAACAAAAAGTTGTAAGAGGGCCTGGTAACATCAGTCGAAAGAAAAGTTATTAAAACCTCTGAATTTTTCTTCAGAGTAACATGCACTGTCTATTTGAACATATATTAAGAAACTTAAAGCAATAAATCATAATTGTGATTTTACAATGGATGAGGGATAATTTTCCGGAAACCCACTTGACCTAGATCAAATGACTGTAATGCACAGCCTTGAGTGGTATATTGCTAACAGTGACAGCAATATAATAGAAGACATCAATGTTTTTTTTTCATTAATTTATAATTGAATTAAATGTATGTAATTTTATGCTAAGTAATATCTTTTTTTACTTCTTTATGACTTTGAACAAGAAACGCACACATTTCTATTAATGTATTTTATATCTTAAGGTTTAATTTTTTTAGTATTTTTTTATATTATATTTTATATCTGTTGCAATGTCTTACACGTGTGGGCCTTTTTTGTGTAGGTGGCACTCTTGCGTATGTCGTGGAGTGAGCTGTTCGTGCTAAATGCTGCTCAGTGCTCTATGCCACTACATGTAGCACCCCTGCTGGCCGCTGCCGGTCTACACGCTTCCCCCATGTCAGCTGAAAGAGTGGTGGCCTTCATGGACCACATACGTGTCTTCCAAGAGCAGGTGGAGAAACTGAAAGCCCTTCAGGTAGACACAGCCGAATACTCCTGTCTGAAGTCCATCGTACTCTTCACCTCTGGTAAGAACAACTAACCTTAAGGCTACTTGGTTTGATTAGTATTTACTCTATGAGTCCATTTTAGAAACACCTGGACCTGTTTTGCTGATCTGTTTAGGTCTAGTTGTCAGTAGTCCTGGCTATTTTTTGAGGTTTCCAATCGTGTTTGTTACTAACTATGCAAAATAAATAGAAAGGGTACCAGATTACATAACGTACGTTACCGTACAAACTACATGTTACACCCAAAACATTCATGATGGGCAGGGTTTTCCGTGCTGCTGCCAAGCTTTGGTATAGAGCTGCAGACTGAGAGATGTCTTGCCCACTGGTTTATATTATTTCTGATTCCCTGCTCTACCTGTCAGAAACCCTTTTCCAGCCCAGACCTGCACTTTTCCTAATGGATGACTGAACCCACCACTCGCGATTCGTTTTTTTATCACTCAATCCTTCACGCTTCCATCTATTATTGAAACCAGCCAAGCAGCCCCCCGCCCCACCTCAACTTCCACCAACATGACTGAATTATGCATGCTGAGTTGCAGCAAGAGGGATTCACTTCAGTCTGGCCGTGACCTACATAACCTCTGTAGCCTTGGGCATCAATGTGATCCATCCTGCAATTCCAGCAATAGCCCCCCTCCACCCCCTGCTGGGATCCGCCGGCATGAGCTAACAGGGACAGACAAACTCTTGTGGCCCGTAACCTCAGCCCAAACCTCCTATCACCTCACATCACCCGACAGGCCTCTAATGTCAGCCAGTCGCCCCGATTTCCCGACGCGGTGCGGTGGCAGCTCCCAGCGTGTGTTCACACTGTGAAACACAAAGAGAGAGGGGGACGCCTTTGCCGTGCAACGCCAGCGTGAGGGGGACTGGCGCAGAAGCACGCAAGGCTTGTCACCGCTGACATTACGCCAGGGACTGACGCATCAGTGCCCCCCTTACAAAATGCTGCCTACCGTAACTATACATGTCTTTATCTGGACTCATGGGACAGAAGTGGCGGTTGTGTCCCGCTCAGCGGGTATCCTCGCCCTCATAGAAATATGAAGCAATTAATCTTTTGTTATCAGAACTGAAGCTCAGCAGGATTAAGTGTATGTAGTTTGTAGATAGACAGACAGACAGATAGATAGACGTGTTGAATTTCTTTCAGTTGTGATAGACAGACAGACAGACAGACAGACAGATAGATAGATAGACGTGTTGAATTTCTTTCAGTTGTAATAGATAGATGGACGGATAGATAGATAGATTTATTGATTTGTAGACAGATGGATAGATGGGTTGATAGTAGTACAGTATTTCTTAATTTTCCCATCTGTTTTTACTTTCTTCTTCAGATGCCATGGGTCTGTCTGATGTGGCCCATGTGGAGAGTATCCAGGAAAAGTCCCAGTGCGCTCTCGAGGAGTATGTGCGGAACCAATACCCCAATCAACCCAACCGATTCGGCCGCCTGTTGTTACGGCTGCCTTCCCTGCGCATCGTGTCTTCTCCTGTTATCGAACAGCTGTTCTTCGTGCGACTGGTAGGCAAAACGCCCATCGAGACCCTGCTGCGGGACATGCTGCTTTCCGGCTCCAGCTACAACTGGCCTTACATGCCCGTCCAGAGAGACCGGCCCATTTCACTCCATTACAATGAGAACGGGCCCTGATCCTGCCCCCATAATCCATATCACACCCCCGCCGCCATGGGGTCATGGCCGATACAGAGAATCTGTCAGCAAGCCACGCCCCTTTCTGCCACATCATCACCTGCTCACTTTCCTGAAGCACCAGCCGTTTGTTCCATCAAGGGGAATGGACCACAGCGCTCATATAGACACCGAACTGTTTCCTACAGAGGTTTTCTATGAATGAGGACTGAACGAGAACGTCCATTCCTGATTTTGACTCAACCAGAAGCCATTAAAGCTGATGCCAAAACTTTACTAGAACAGCTATTAGATGGACCTCGAAAACTACTTGTATTAACGGGAGAGTCAAGATACTGTCTGTTTAGTTGGGGGTTTGTATTTCGCCCCAAACACAACCGAGAGAAAGGCATGACTCTTGCAGGACTCATTGGAGAGAAAGCCAATGCCAAAGTAGGACAGGCAACTGAACTCTCGGGAGCATTTTGTAGAATTGATGACTGAGGTGAAATTTCGTTTGTCTTGTTGATTTTTGCGTTTAGGTCTCTGATGAAGTGGGAAGACTTGAAAGAGGCACTTGAAACCAGCCAGATAACCCTCACTTTCCGTGCTTTTCTCAGCTGCATCCAAATAATCAGCACATCTAGACAGAATGTTGGCGTGTCAAGCACAACATGCATCTTGTTAAATACAGGTGTTTATCTCCTGTAGCTTCAAGAAAAACACTAGGGTAAAATAGGGTATTCTGGGACATTTGGGAACGTCGGGAAAGTTCCGATGTGTCCAAGCCAACAAAGTCTATGCTAACTGTACCATATTCTAACTGGGCTGTCATAGGATGAAGTCTTGTTTGATTGTGTAAAGTGTTGAGGTGGCAGTCAAACATGCAAAAATGATCCAGATTACCCTAATTCACCCGACAAACTCAAGACCTCAATTATGCCAATAGTCTGCCTTTGATGACCAGGTATATTGTGTAGCATACTGTAGATTTCATCAAGTATTTTTGTTACTTTCTTGCTCGTTTGAATATGTTTAAACCCCATTGTCACATTTTTTAACATGGCACTACAGCTTTTAAGGCAGCATTTGGATATAAAAGCCATTGGACCTTTGAAAGCAGGACCTGTTGTATTAGTTCACAGAATATTTCTATCAAAATATGTTTTTCTGTATTTTAGGTTTGGAGAAATGAATTAATGAAATAAAAGTCTGTCATTCACAGAATTGCTGCTTTTTTTGTGACATTTTGTTCCTGTTTCTCATTTCATTCTTGTATTATTCTGGTTTGGGCCAATAGTTTTTAAGCCTGTTGTGCATAAAAAAATGGATCTGAACCCAAAATACTGATGTGTCTGACTGACTGAAACTGACTACTTTCCTCAGGTATTTATCTCCATGGCAAAAAGCGTTCCAGGTCAGTGTTCCCAATACCATGATTAATGCTTAAGGACCATTGTACAAGGATATTTGGTTGCATTTGGATTGGATTTGCACTAAACATGTCAATTTAAATCATTTGACTTTATCACATGACTTAGTCACCTTAAAACATTACTTCATGTTTGTCATTCTTATGAGTGGATTTTTCCAAAATGCAAAAATATTTCCTTAATTTACTTAGTTTTTTACTTAATGGCAGTTTCCTCCATATTAGTCAGTAAAGGGATAGTTTACCCAAAAATTTAAATTCTGTCATTAATTACTCACCCTCATGTCTTTCCAAACCCGTAAGACCATTGTCATCGTGCTTGCAAAATCTAAAATGCTTCCATACCTCTGACTTTTTATGTGAAGATGGTGTTGACGTCGGGAATGCACCTGAATCCACCATTTTAAAAAATTGTCCAAAAAATACTCTATTGTGTGGTGTCATTACAATCTAATTGTAGAGAGATTATTTATCTGCTCCTGATTGAGACGGAGCGTCCCCGAACTCAAATCGTAAAAATCAAACAGGTTTGATATTTACGACTCTTGATCGGGCTGCCTCTGACCTGATACCCGTGATAGCCAATGAGAGCAAGCATGCGTCACCTACCGGATGTTGTGTGCTTCAATAGCTGAAACTTGGAAGCCACAAACATGCCGTGAAAGCAGAGAACATCACCCATATTCTTTGTTATACTTTGTTTTTCACAGGAGAGCCAGCTGACAACTTTGATTGTCCTCTATTTGTTTTTCTTCTCTAGTCACTTTTGATCTCGCGAGTGTCCGTGAGATCATGTGTCACTGTGAAATTGTTCCTACAATCAACAAGTGTGTGGTCTCGCGATCTACTCAAATCGTCTAGTTTGTGCGTTCAGAGGATTACAAGGCTAAAAATCAGTTGAACTGTCTTCATGTATGTGGCCTCCCATTGTTTTAAAATCGTTTAAGATTTGAAAATCGTCTAGTGTGTCCCAGGCCTAAAGCTACAGTCTGTAAGTTTTGCCTCTTTGTCGCCATCTTTGTTTGAAAACCTGCAATTGCAGCTATTTGTGAAATTATCTTCTTTGCGTGGGTTGTGCACCGGCATTGCTCCAACGCAGATGAATCTAATGTTTTGAGGTGTATGTGTATGTGTATGTGTGGCTGTCTGTCACCGCACCGGTGTGGGTGTACTGTACTTAGGAATCACAGATTCTAACCTACGTTTGGAATATATGACCAAAATTAGAATATTGTCATCTGAACAAGTAACAAGTCAGCCAAATTTTTCTCAAATTGTTCATGTTAACAACATGAGCATTGTGTGTATTAGCGTTACATGACGATTTCAATTTCTGTACAGTCTAATTTCTAATTTTCATACCATTCAAATTTCATAATAAGAAATTATTTGAATCCAAAAAGCAAATGATTCTTTCTTCGAACTGTTTCTTTTTAAAATACAAAAACGTGTGTAATCCTATGTAGGCTATCTGTAATCAGCTAGATGTGCTCCAGCTGCTGTGAGAAAAGGCTATAAACGATCCTCCACCTGCAGGATCCTCACATGCCATAGCCTATTAGCCGGGACGCCTTCTTTATGTTTACAGATGTGACGTAATGACGCAGTGGCATGCTTGAATTTCCCATGAAATTCCTACCAGTATCACTCAAATTAGGAAACATTATTATAAGCTAACCGTTGTGAATCGGGCTAAAGTAAGGCGATAGTTTTGAACACTGGCTGATTATGTACTTCCTCAATTATTGATATCAGATCATTTTTAACCAAAAAAGTTATGGACTGCAGCTTTAATTTGTGTTCTGTAGATGAACAAAGGTCTTACGGGTTTGGAACGACATGACGGTGAGCAATTAATGACATAATTTAAATTTTGGGGTGAACTATCCCTTTAACGTATTGATTGTCTCATTCCACTCCCTAGTTCCCAATGATGTGAAATCAGTGTATCAATACAATGAATTCAGGTACTATCAAGAGCCTTCATTTCAGACTTGTCACTCCAGTTCAACAGTGACCTCTTCACCTCAACAGCATGCAATATTACCTAACTGTGAATATTAAATGTATTTGCAGAAGCATGTGCCCTGTGGGTAAGTTAAATGTCCGTTTGAATGTAGATGCATATTGGTTTTTATCATCTCATACATATTTTAAGCATCTATAAGGATGCTTGTATTTTACATCTTAAGTTCGATAAAAATCCAGCTTCAGTTTTACCATTGTTTAGACTCTGACGTGTTTTAATAGTCATTGTGGCTTGCGGTTAAAATGACAAATCTGGTGTCAGGCCCCATAAATCATTCAGACGCGACAGTGATTGTTCCAAACTATAGCAAACAAATGGGGTGTTGTTGAGCAGTGTTTGAGTCACACACACACGTTTAACCTCTAACTGATGTGACAATCTCAATTTAACAACAGGCCTGGATGAACTATAGCAATGCACGTTTCAGATGTTAAGAATGAAGTCGCCCGCAGCTATAGCGCTTAAACTTGAACACTGGCCACAAGGGCAAGCGGTCTGTCTCTGGGAGGGTCGGCCAGTCAGATCAATAGTTGAGACGTCAAACTGAATTGAGGTCAGTCTTTGTGCATACGAGGTCTCTCATTTTTGGCTCTCTGTCAGGAAGCCAGCTGCTGAAGCGGAGCTCCTGCCCTGCGGCGGGTTGAGGGAACGCACAAAACCGTACTGGAGAAGTTTGGGATGATTGCTTTTTGGGGGTGCTGAAATCAAAAGCCCATTTATTTAGGTGTTTTTCATTTGAAAATGAAATCCATTTCGTTTTCCAAACCGAAAATCCAGAGCAATCACAATCTCATAAAACTAATGACTGTGACTAAAAGAAATTCCTCCAGCACAGTCACTGGGACCGAAACATCCGCAGCATTTTAACAAAGTCGTCCACCCTTCCCTGTAGCTGTTATAAATCCTTAAAGAGGGCCTGACGAGGATATGTGGCAATGGCATCAATATTGATGTGGGAGAAAGTCCCTCCAAAACCCAGTTAAGCTGCAGGGCATCAATATTGATGGGGTTGCGTTGCCAACTGCCCCAGGGCAACTCTCAAATAGTGATTACCAAAACGCAAGAGTTTGATTATAACGCTCCCAGAATAGAGATCTTCAGTTTAATGATTTTTAAATCTCCCTCCAAATTGTACTCTTTAGATTCTCAAATGGTCTGTATGTTTCTCATTCTCCTATTTGTGTAATCTGTGAATGATTCGAAACCATAATCGCCTGTATTCTAATAGGGTTGGGCCGATAAGTCGATGCCATCGTCCATCTCCGATGGCTGACAGACATCACGATGTTAAGCTGACATCGGGATTCCTAATGATCATCGTGATCATTCGCCATCGTCCTATCAGACATTTCTCCTTACTCTGTGTATGTGGTAAGTGAACTTTCATGTACTGAAATGCAACAGGCTACCACTAGAAAGCGGCTAACGTTTTAGTGGCTACGTATAACACGTTATTTGTTTCACGCTTTGGGCACACCCCTAACCCCGCCCCCCGATATCATCGTCCATCACGACGTTTCACTGTAGACATCGCCCAACCCTATATTCTAATTTTAGTCTCTGAGAACTAGACATCTCTTAAAGGAATCATTCACGCAAAATTGCACATTAGCATTTAGAATCAAGACACATAGCTGTGGCTTGACATCATGTTTCTCACAAATGCTTGTGTATGGATCCAAATGACTAAATGTACAGTGCTTTTATGTTAATTTTATGCTTTAACTTTTTTTGCTTTCATTGTATAGGACAGAGCATGCCAGACAATCTGCTAAATTTTGTGTTCCACCAAAGAAAGGTTATACAGGCTTGGAACAACATGAGAGTGAGTAAATGTCTTTTCATTTTGGAGTAAAATAGATTTTTTTGAGCCCTCTAAAATAGATTCTACAGAAATATTCTGCAGATTGGAGTCAGCCATTTATTTATTTTTAATTTTATGTATGTATGTATTTATTTATTTTAAAGAAATTACTACTTTACATTAAATTAATCAATAGTGACACTAAAGTGTCTACATTTATAATGTTCTAATATAGAACATGTTCAGATATGCTGTTCTTTTGAACCTTTTTTAATCAAAGAATCCTAAAAAAATGTATTAAGCAACACATTGTTTCCAACACTGATGATAATAATAATGACACTGAAGACTGGAATAATGATGTTGAAAATTCAGCTTTGCATTGCAGGAATAAATTACATTTTAAAATATATTCAAATAGAATACAGAGTTTTAAAATGATAATAAAATGTCACAATATTTAGTATTTTTAATGTGTTTTTAGTCTTATGTATAACCGAGTTCCAAAGGTTTCTCGAAAGGCACAGTTCCTGCTCGCCATTAGCTCAGTTGTTTTGAAATATTCTGCAGATTGGAGTCAGCCATTTATTTATTTTTAATTTTATGTATGTATTTATTTATTTTAAAGAAATTACTACTTTTATTCAGCAAGGATGCATTAAATTAATCAATAGTGACACTAAAGTGTCTACATTTATAATGTTCTAATATAGAACATGTTCAGATATGCTGTTCTTTTGAACCTTTTTTAATCAAAGAATCCTAAAAAAATTTATTAAGCAACACATTGTTTCCAACACTGATGATAATAATAATGACACTGAAGACTGGAATAATGATGTTGAAAATTCAGCTTTGCATTGCAGGAATAAATTACATTTTAAAATATATTCAAATAGAATACAGAGTTTTAAAATGATAATAAAATGTCACAATATTTAGTATTTTTAATGTGTTTTTAGTCTTATGTATAACCGAGTTCCAAAGGTTTCTCGAAATATTACTATTAGTAATACTTCAATTTATTAAAATAAATACTAATACTAGTTTCTTTGCTTTAAATTTATATTAAATTATTATTCAATTTTATTTGAAATAGATTATTATTGAATAAATATTAAATGATCTAAAAGGTTATTAAATAAATATTCATTTTGTTATTTATTTTAATATTCTTACAACTTTTTATTTCAAGGTTTAAATCAGGTTTTAAATCCCAGATTTTAAGTTCGGTTAGGTCTAAGACTTTTGGACTCAGAGAATGTTTTTTGGCAGATAACGTTTATATCTTCATAAATGACAGTCATTTGAGTTTTGCATGCACAGATTGTGTACACGCCTGTACATCACTAACAAACTCTATATGCCCTTTGCAGAGCCGCACATTGATTCCTGATCTCTGTGTGAACTCCACTGTCATTACACCAGCACTGATGGATCTACTACATTAGATCACAGTCATATTCTATCGAGTTGTTCGGTACAGTAAGGACAGGGTAATTGTTGCAGATGACATGCCATTGAACTGTTAACAGAAAGGGAACGAGTTGAGATGAGATACAGCACTCAGTCCCCGTGGCCTTTAGGCAAATTTCCTATCGTGTTGACAACATCTGCCACTATATGCTGTGTTTGTCTGAGCAGTTAGTAGCTGCATGTTTTGATCAATTAATATGTTTACTTAACTGATTTTTAAAGCATTAGTTCACCCCAAACTGGGGGATATCATGCCTGAAAAAGGACAAAAATAATAACACAAAACAGTCCATATGACTATTTTCAGTCAGCTACAACACAGAGAAACCCATGCCGTTAGGTATTGATGACTATTTTGATACCAACGCACCTTTTCTGAATCTGACATAAACACAAATAAGATCTGAGATGCTTGCTTGTATAACAACTTCTCTGCTCCTCAGTTAGGACTCTTGAAAATCCTTTACCTAATTTGGTGTTCCTGTTTTTTTTTTAATTGCTTGTATCTTTTTGTCAACTTGTTTTCTTTCAGTTAACACAAGTTTTGTATTTCTGTATTTTTGGAAGTGATTGACTGTAGGCCTCACTGGTCTGAGCTTAAGCACTTCAGGTTTTAAGAGAAAAACAAACCAAAAAAAAAACATTTGAGCATACTTTTGGCAATGTTTACACAAAAACTGAGGTGCATAAACTCAGATTAATGAGGACTGATGATCAATCAAAGAAATACAAAACATGTGCTAACTGAAAGAAAACAAGTTAATAAAAAGATTGAATCCAAAATTTGGTAAAATAGCATCATTTTATTTATACAAATTTATAAGCAATTTTTGTAGGCCAGACATTTTTGACTTAGAAGAACAACACATATGTAAGGCGTTGGGGAATAAATCCATAAAAAATTGATTATTTTTTTTTCTTTAGAAAGTTTTAGTCTAGTGCTGATAACATTAACTAGCATTTCTGGCAAAAAGAAAATCCTCCCCGGGTCAAAATGACCCAAACACAAATTATTTTTCAGTCTTTCTACTTCAAAAAACTCATATTTAATTGAATGTGTAACATGCCATAAATTTAATATCAAATTTGAAATTGTTTAGCCATTTTTTTTAACGATCTTTTTGGAGGTTGATGATAATAGTCACTATGAACTCTCATAAATATTCTTTAAAATGTCTCCTTTCATCTTCCATGTGAAAAAAAAAATGAAAAGACATGAATGACATCAAATAAATAAAGTAAATTCTAAATACTGCTATGTATATATATTAGTATCTTTTGAGCTTTTTGTGGGTCACAGTATAATGACCTCACATGACACTGCCTCTTGATAACCGGCTCTTAAATATGTATTTAATATTGTAGCATGCAGTTCCACACCGGAAAGAATCGAGGGACCCGTCTGCTCGTCATAAATTACACATGCACTGAATTCATTAGTCTGTGTACTGTTTTGGCTTGTGCCCTCAGCATTTTTCATCACAGACACGCAGCGATTCCAAGCCGGTGCCACAGAGGTTGATTGAAGCCCCATCCAACTTCTCACCTGCAGCATTCTGCTCTGTGGATCTCACTCAAGGGTAATTGGGAACTCACATTCTGGGACCAGCTCTGCCTTTGTTCCCCTGCTCGGATGCACTGACCCGGATGTGTGAGGTCGCAGTCATGTTAATTGGCGCGGGGTGTTGCAGCTGCATGATTTTCCACGAGTCTGTGTGTGTGGAAATTGCTCATCGGAGTGAATAAATCTGTTTCCAGAGGACAGAGGAACACTATTAGAAATAAGCACATGCTGATTTAACACATTTAGCAGTATTTATGAGCAATTAGACGCCATCAATTCTATGTATGTTGTGTAAAAGCTTTCTCCGTCATCATCTCGGAGTGTAAAGCACAAACATCCGGGCCGTTCGAGGGCTCCCTCACCTGTCCATCTGTCATTAGTCTCTGTGGATCCGCAGTCAGCCGGCTCTGTTCTGGACAGGAATAGTACAGCTGTCCCGGCGGACTCTGGCCTCTCCCGCAGCACCTGTTCTGACCTCAGGGACAGTTGTCTCTCCATTAGTTTTTTTTTGCCATGGCAAGGTGTCCTTGGCTCTGGGCTGCCCTGCTATGCAGTAAAAACAATGATTTATTAGTTATCAAAGCTTTCAAAAAAACATTTAAATATTTACTTTCATCAACACAAAATTGCATTCTAACCCATTATTTCCATAATGTTATGCATTTCTCTTTTACAGGAAATTCTACATCTACATCTGCAATTCTACAGAAACTGCATATCAGCGCCGCGGCAACCAGTATACTGCATAGCAACACCCTAGTGGTGAGTTTTGCACAGACAATCACCACTTGTTTTTATTTAGTATGTCTTGTTGTAGTGCAGGTGATTTTTGCTATATAGCACATTATTTATGTGCCACTACTGTAATCACAAGCTATTTTAGTTTCATATTTTTAACTGTGCAGTTATGCACTATATCCATATCCAACTAAATTAATAAAATCTTAAAAGCTCATGCGCATGGCTTTAATAATCTTTAAAAAAGGAAGAAAAGAAAAAAAGAAGAAAAAAAATCGACAGTAGTTATTTTTCACATTTTTTTAAATATAATTTTCCTAGTACAAATTACTTTCTATAAAATGGTTTTAAAATCCTTTATCCAGTTATCACAAATGACTACAAAATGTATTATGACCCCAAAAGTCTGAAATCCTGGCATGGACTTGTCCAAGGAAGCCACCCAAAAAAAGAAAAATAAATAATAATAATAATTTCAGTTGAATTTTAATGATTCTGTTTATTTATTAAATAAAAATACACTACTATTCAAAAGTATAGGGTCAGAAAGATTTCTTTTTTTTAAATAAATGAACACTTTTATTTTTTATTTGATCAAAAGTGACAATAAAGACTTTAATTGTTTTATATAAAATTATATTTCAAATAAATGTTGTTCTTTTGAACTTTCTATTCATCAAAGAATCCTGAAAAATGTATAACTGCTTCCATAAAAATATTAATCAGCACAGTTGTTTTCATCACTGATAATAATAAGAAATGATATGAGTAATGATATTGACTAGCTGCATCTCGGTCTGGTCTGGGGACTGTAAAGCCTCAGACTGGAGGTCTGTGCGGAGAGTGGTGAGGACAGCGGAAAAGATCATGGGCTCTTCACTGCCTTCCATCCAGGACCTTGCACACAAATGCTGTCTGGCCCGTGCCCAAAATATTTTAAAGGACCCCACCCATCCTCATTATGGACTGCTTATGCTGCTGCCCTCTGGAAAAAGGTTTCACAGCATTCGGGGCAGAACAGTAAGGTCCTGCAATAGCTTTTATCCACAAGCTATTAGACTTTTGAACTCAAAGTAACTTTTCTAAAAACTTTTCCTCATGCGCGGGGCCCGGTGCGACCGCACCAGTTGCACCCCCCAAAGGACGACCCTGTGTGCACTTAGTAATTATTTATATGCTGCTGTTAAATTATTTTTAGTGTTATATTCTTAATTCATGTTGGAGCATTTTTTTTTATCTTATCTTATTTTATATTATATTATATTTTTGAAATAGATTTTGTACAGTAGAACATGTTTTAGTTAGTGTAGTTTTTCTTTATGAGCCAGTGAAACGAAATTTCGTTCATATGTGCATCCTACATGTACAGTTGAATGACAATAAAGCTACCTACCTACGATGCTGAAAATTCAGCTTTGCATCACAGGAATAAATACATTTTAAAATATATTCAAATGTTTATACTGTATTATTAATCGAATAAATGCAGCCTTGGTGACCATAATTGACTTATTTAAAAACATAAACAGATTTTACTGACCACAAACTTTTGACTGGTAGGGAATTTGGTATATTTTTAAAGACACTATGTTGATATTCAGTAACCCAGTATTTATACAATCAAAATAAGTGCATTTTCAAATCTTAATTTGAATAAAACAAAGGTTAAATCAGTTGAGTCAGGTTATATAACGCCTGTGCTTTCTATGTCTCTTACTACTCTTGTAGTCTAGTATGTACAGTACATCTCCTATAGGTCTCTGTTCACCCCTGCTTGACACCCTCCGGCTCACATTTGCCCCACTTCACATGACAATGCTGTTGTTAATGGGACTCTTACCAGTAATTCAGCTTTTACCTCGGAAAGTAGGTTTTGCGCTACCTAGCGTTGTTAGTCCCTCCCTTGTGACATTTGCAGCAGAATGCCAAACAGAGACAGGAATGGTATGTTCGACACTGACCCGTCCATGACCCCTACCCCATTTTGCAATCGCCCCGCTGGGTGTGTCGTGTTGGGATGTTGCGTATGTTGCTGGTGTGCGTGTACACTATTGCATAGTGTTGCAGGAGATTTAAAGCATGAACGCTCAATGCATCTACCTGCATGCAAGCACACCGCAAAAAAAAAAAAAATAAATAAATATAAATATATATATATATATTTTTAAAAAAAAAAATATATATATATATATATATATATATATATATTGCTGATTTTCAGCTCTGCCATTTTGCGCATGGCTGCGGTAAAGGTGTGAGAAAGCAAAAAATGTGTGCATGCAGGGGTGAATAGTGCGAGATGTGTGTATTAAGTGGTGTGTTGGTTTGTAGCTCCCAGGGAGATCTGTGACCGACGCTCCTCAAGTTGAAGGTTCATCCTCAGTTCAGTGGAAGGTTCACTCAGCGGTCAACAGGCTATTCTGCTACCAGGGCATTCTCACTCCATCTCTCCCTCCCTCTCTAGCCTTTTCTCCTTATTTTCTGGCTGTAAGCAATCAGGCAACACTAACTATATGTATTAAACACAGAGACTGGGTTGTTTTCACATCCATTGTTAAAATACCAGTAAGTCGGCTTGTTGCAGGTGCTTTTTTCTGCTTGAGCTCAATGTTTGTCTTCACTGAGGTATGGTTTTTGGCCGTTTAATGTATCATTTAAGTGGTCCTTGCAGGCAAACAGATCTTTTGAATACTGGCCTGGCATTGCTGTGCAATTTTACAGTCCCTTTGTCTCTCATCAAATGCAATGACCTATTTCAAGGCTTAATTTACAAACAATGAACTAATGTGTTTAAGCACGTCAGCTGCAGCCCCATTCTTTCATATGATGAAAAGGGTGAATAAAACCCTTGATGCCATAAATAAAGTAGAAAATCACATTTCAATCCTGGGCTGCATAAACTTGAGTAGTGCATTATGAAAAATGTACAATAAAAAAAACTAACGAACTGAATAATAATAATAATAATAATAATAAATTTTTAATAAATGCATTTATTAAAAAAAAAAAATCACATTTTATTTTAATAAATTTTATTACGTTTATAATATTACATAAAACATAACAATATTATATATATATAAATAAAAACATAATTTTTGTGTGTTTATTTTAAAAATAGACTATATATTTTCTTCTTTTTTAATTCATTTAATCATAATTAATTATGCATTTAACCATGTGGTCAATATGTAAATTATATAAAATATATAATAATAAGTACTATTAATATTATTATAAAAAATAAAACAAATTTTCCATACAAATGATCCCAACATTTCTCTAAATATTTTGTGTCCAGCAGAAAGAAGAAAGTCATACAGGTTTGAAATGACATGAGGGTAAATAAATTTGGATATCATTTTCATTAACTCTGTCTGTAATAGTGAATGCAATGAAGTATATCTACATCCAAATAATTCTATTCTATCATAAAATCATGCAAGTTTTATCTGCAAAGGCTGTTCCATCTTGATGGATTCATTACTATTACTATTTTGACTTAATGGCAAATCATGCCTCATGGCTAAACAAATATATAATCTATAGAAATTGTATCATTTGCTGTGAGTTGGTGGTGATATAATGTTAACAAGTCCATGACTGCTGACACAGGCTGAAGGTTCCGTCTCAAACAAGTGTGACCCAGTAACCAGAAGCTTATCAGGATCACAGTCTTACTGTGATCACAGTGGCCTTTAGCACAGCGCTTAACCTTCGCTGCTGGAGAGGAGAGTCTCTGCTATTAGTGCACTGCAGATTGCTCTGAATGCATACTATCTGCTGAATGACACTGACATGTAAAAACTGATCAACAAAGGACAATTTCTGCAGTCAAGAGGGGCTGTTTCATTGCTTGTTTGGACAGCTTAGCTTCCAATATTGCTCATATATAAATTTAAAAATAGGTTGCATGACTATAAGTAAGGTCATTTTAATACAGTAGGTTACTGACATTTCTTTTAAAAACAACTTTAATTACATATAAATAAACAAATGAATTAAGGAATTAATGAATGAATCAAAGAAAGAATGAATGAATAGCATATTTACTTTTTCACTTAATTGTGTAAATATGCAAATTCTATTAAAAAAATTCACAAACTTTTTTTGCATTTAATCATAATTATAGTTAATTCAGCTTTGAACTATTAATTTACTATAACACTAATAAGACTAAAACTATAAGCACATGGCGTATTAAACCATGAAAAAACACCATTCAATTAATCAGCATTAAAATGTTTGCGTGTTTGACAACCATATCAAAAATACTAATTGCATACACACATTTTTCTTTGCATTCAGTAACTTTACCTTAGCTTATCAGTGTTGCAACAATAACGAAAATTCCCAAATAAAGAGGAAAATCAGACATGAATATCATAAAAGTGGCCCAAATTGGGTGCAGAGAAATCTCAGTCATTTTTTTTTGCTGTTTACACTCATGCAAGAAAGATCCAATCAGTGACAGAAAACCAAAATTGGTTGACAGTGTGACCTGTGTATGAACATTAATACTTCAGGTTGACTGGAATGCATCAAAAATGTCTTATTTGAATAGCAGGCTGCGCTGCTGGCTCTCCAGCCGCTCTCTGACCGTCTTTGTGTATTGCTGAGTTTCATTTTGCGCAAGAGATCGAAGCTCTTCTTTATGGCTTGGGTACGACCTTTGTCAACCCCTGTGAATTAGCTAGAAGCATATCAGCTGCGCCGGGCTTTTTCTCGACTGTCCTATTAGCTGAGTAAAGCAAAGCGGGGGTCACCTTTAAGTAACCTTATCTTGTAATTGGGTTCAAGGTTAAGTGACCTGGGAGCGGAGAGGTCCAGGGTTAAGGTTGGGGTGACGGAGAGAGAGGCAGCATTTAATCACATATGGTGGAAGAAATCAAGGAGCAGGATTCAACTGTCTGGGTCAGACCCGATCTGACCGCGGGGGTGAAGGGAAGTTGCCAAGCAGCCCATATTCAAGCCAAGGCCCTCGAAGCTTTTAACCTTAGCGCAAATCGATACGGGCAGCGAAGGGCTAATATTTATCTTACAGATGGGAGTATTAAACGAGGGCTTTGCCAGAGCTTCCCTCGGGGAACCGGTAGCATCCCGAAGCTCCTCTAATTGAAATGTATGCGAGAAAACGGGCTATGAATGAAAAACAGCCCTGACAGCTTTTCGCTCCAACAACCACCCCACACTAGCTGCCCGCGAGGAGATGAATGACCAGCGGCGCAGGTTCAGCCGTAGCGACCCATAGACCCGTCCACTGCCAAGGGCAAGGAAATTGGCCAGATTAAAGAGCTTGTAAATAACGTGTCATAAATATCTGCGTTATAAGCTTGGCTGTCCACGTGGAGTTTTTCATCTACCCATCGAGCTTGGATAAGTTGTGCAGTATGACTATAAAGAGAACAATACAAATATATATTTTTTCATATTGTGATTTTGAATGTGTTACTGTATAAGTTGCATCCTCTTTTTCATCATTCTTTGCTTTAAAAATGTGCTATAAATAATAGTCATTTTAATTATATTTTCATACAGATTTTGTTTCCAATATGAAATTATGCTATTTTGATTATCGCAACCATCTAAAATTGATTTGAGTGTTTTATTTTTTTTGTAAACCTCATTAGTAAAAGTCTGATTCATCTCCATGAATGCCATTTTATGTTTTACAAAAATACAGTTAATACTGCTTTTTATGGTTATGTATTGTTATATTGGTGCTAGTAATAACTGTGCCAGCTCGATGAATTTTCGAATGTATATTAATAATATATTTCTAATAAAAGTTTGAATAATATAATATAATATTTCTAATAAAAGTTTGAATAATTGTTTGAACTGTGCCAGCTTGATGAATTTTCAATGCATATTAATAATATAATATAATAACATTTCTAACATAAAATTATTTAATGTATATAGCATTATATACTTACTAATTGGTATATATAAATAAATGAACTCGTGTGACCAGGATTATTAACTAAAACTAAAATCATAAAAGCATTTCCATTACTTAAAATAAAACAAATGTTAACTAACATAAGATAAAATATAAAAAAGCATAAACTTTATTTTAGCAAGTTGCTATCAGTTTATCACTTTCATTTAGTTTATACTAATGTACTAAAAATAACAAATTAAAACTAAAATAAAAATTTATTTAAAAAACGTATATAGACATTTTAAAAATACAAATTACAAAAACATACAACAAAAATGAATGAACTTTAAAAAGCAAAATAAAAATAAAAACTATAATAATATATCAATGATATAAAATAACCATGGCTTAATTATTTTCAGTATTTTAAACATTGTAATATTTTAGTTTTTGCATTATACATTTAAAGCAATAATGGTTTGGTCTTAATTATTACAGATTTTTTTTTTTAATGCACAATGAACGTGTTTGTTGCACCTATGCTGGTACTTCAGATGTGGCTCTGATGAAAGATGGGCTTACTTTGTGTATAAATATATATGTGGATAGCTCTCATATAGCTATTGCAAGGCATGCAAAACTGAACCCCATCTCAGAGCTTTAAGAAAACACTTATTGATTTTATTGAAATTCACACTATTCTAAAGACACATTGCCTATGCGACAGCAGTCCTACGTTAATGCACATCTGCAATGCATGTTTACTATGAAGCAAAGTTATTGATTGTTGTTTAAATTAACACACATTTAATTGTAAAATCAAAAACAGGCACTATAATCCCATAAACTGTTTAATAATTCAGAGATGTTGTTATGTTTGTGCAAATGCAATTCTTTCAATTATTCTGTCCTCCGACAATTTGCTTTAAACACCCTCTCTCTTCTTTTTCCCCTTCAATTTATTGGCTGCCATCTCTGACCCGAAGAGTGACCCCTATTTTAAACACATTTCAATGCAGCCAACAAAATTAATCTGACAGATAAATCACAGTCTTCCAAATAGCGGGGAAGACAAGGTCAAAGTCACAAAGGGAATATAAAATTAAGCTAGAATCAGGGTTGCATTATAAAATCTACTCCATCTGAAAATATCTGAAGGTTAAAAAATGAAGATAGAGATATTCTGGACTGGTAGTACCGGTCTGCCGTCTGCTGTCCCTGCTCTGTTAATAGGCCGGGTCATTTTAAACGGCTAGTACAGCTAGCAGCTGATTTGATTTGTATGACAAGTCAAGCAATCGAGTATATTTTCAATGACCTTTGAACTGTAAGCTTTCCAGTTGGCTGCGTAGGGATGCCACCTTCACTTGACCCCTCACCCTACACAGTCATTTCATGCTCATGTGAGAAAACAGGGCCCACACAGCACGTCTAAAAGAGCCTGTGCTTTATCTATAAACCTGCTTCTATTCTTTAATACTTAAAAATAATTTTTCAAAGGTTTATAAAACAAAGATCATTGGAGTACATTTTACAAAAAAGTATGTAGTACTTACCATTTCTTTGTAATTATTAGTGAAATTTTCAGTGCATGGCTGGATTTTAATAATAACTGCACCAGCCAGTGTTATTTTAGCATTGAGTTTTTATTAATATTTTCATTTGTTTATACATATATATATACTTTCATTTTAGTTTTCTTAATTTTGTTGTTTTTTATATGCCTATTTAGTTTTTATTATTTTATTATAATATAATATAAGTTTGAATATTTTAGTGAATTTTAAGAACATTTTGGTACACTTTTCTTGATTTTCAGGAATTTTGCATATAACAGCATTGTATTTAAAAATCAGTCGACTAGGCTACTAAATGCATGGTACATAAAAATAAATACCCTCTAATAATCTTCAACATTTTTACAAATTTTAGTTTTTGCACTAAATGGTGGTTTGGTCAAAATTATTACTTTTTTTTTTTTTTTTTTTTCAGTGCACATTTATTTGTTGCACCTTTTTATCAGTGCACATGTATTTGTTGCACCAAATATCTAGGTAAATCCTACACTTTTTTTTTTGTTTTGTTTTTTTGCAAAAGATGAAGTTCATCTCCATTTCATTTGTATTATTTAGAACAGTTTGTACAATACTTAAATGTACTTGTGTTTAGAAGTCATATCTTTAGGAATCTAATTTTGCATAAAATTTCAGCCTGCTTTTTGACAAAGCCATCTTATCTTCATTTTATGTGAGACTATTCCAAGTCTTTAAGGTGATGTGCTGCGTGTGTGCAGCTACTGTTCAGCAACCCAAAGAATATCCTCCTCACTTTACAGCTGGAGGGATTAAAGGGGCTTCCTGTCCCATGACTGACCTTAAAAGCCAATCCAGATGTCCTACAGCCCTCGAGAAAAAGAACTCAGGTGACATGTCTTATCTTGAGGGCACTTGAGCTCCTCTTCTAAAGAGGCGGTTCTATTAAGTGCTCCGTCATCCTAGCAAATGCCTTTTCAATTATTGCACAAGTTTCTTGCTCGCTTGTCTGCAAACACCGTAATTGTCCGGGAGACAGCATTATGCATTCAGAATGGCTTCAGAGGTTTTTCTGGGGTTACAGTGACACATCTCTGAATATTAGATTAAAAGGCCACACAAATAGAAGCTCAAAGAGCAGTTAATGCTCATGAAGAGATTGAGGGATTAGGTGATCAGATTTTATGCTGAGCTCACTGTATAGTTTCTAAACCAGCACAAGACTCACAAATAGAGGACACAAAAGACAAAGATGTAGAAACAAATCTGCAGAATCTTTATAAAAAAAATGATAAATAATAATATTTAAAAAAAACATTTTTTTATTATAAATACATATACACTTTTTTTTCAAAAGTCTCTTATAGTGACTAAGGCTGCATTTATTTGAGCAAAAATGCAGTAAAAACAATATTGTGAAATATTTGTACAATTAAATATATCTGTTTTCTTTGCAAGCTTGTTTTTGCCATGGGATAAAAATAAAAAATAGAACTTAACTGCAACTTTTTATCTCATAATTCTGACTTTTTTTCTCACAACTCACAAAAAAATTCAGTGTCACATGATCCTTCAGAAATCATCCTAATATGCTGATTTGCTGCTCAAGAAACATTTCTGATTATTATCAATGCTAAAAAAAAGTTGTGCTGCTTCATATTTTTCAGGATTCTTTTTTGCATCAATGTAAAAGTCTTTACAGTCAACAGTATTTACTTTTGTATTAAAAGTATTTACTTTTGATCAATGGAATTCAGGCTTGCTAATCCTTAAAATCCTACTGACCCCAACATTTTAAATTTCCTTCTCAAACCATGTAAAATATAAAAAAATAAGGTAGATAGATAGAATTGACTAACATGCTTATAATGTAAATAATTAAATGCATCTAATAACCATATACAGTTATCATATTTTTTTGATAGAGCCATCAATGGCTGTTCGTTCAATTAAACTCTTTTTTGTGTAAATTCAAGAAATATGAACATGAACAGCTAGTGTGATGAAAGAAAAGAAAGAAAATACAACCCAGACTACATTAAATAGGGGTTCGCTTGCAGTAAGGATAAACATGGTTGACACCAACCACAAGGTTTGTTTTTTCCAAGTTTATGTTTTTCCAAGTCTTTTTTACTGTTCAGTTTATGTTGATGCCATATTTTAATATTTAAATATATTGCTGCAGCTACACATTTCATATTAATATTAATATTTCAATTAACATTTTTGTTTCTGTTTACAATTTCAGTGCTGTTTCGAGTGCAGCAAAACGAGTCGACAAGACTTTCCTCATCCCACATATTTCCATTTTCCCCGGTCCTTCAAATTCCCCTTGTTCAGTTCATAACATCATTCTACCCCTCCATTTCTCCTCGCTTCTCTTCCTTTCTCAGTATAAGGCTGTCAGAGGTTTTTTTGGGGATCCAGTGAGCTGTGAAATCGCACAAATTGCTGTTGCTTTACGTCTGGCCCGGTGACAGCAAGAGAAAGAGGAGGAGGAGAGAGAAGAGAGATTTTCTGCTCCAACACTTCTGAACCTTTCCTGCCCCCCGTAATCACACACAGACACAGAAGCACACGCACAGCTGCAAAACTGCCTCACCCATAACCCCCCTACCTCCATCTCTAATCCACTCTCATCATACGAGCCCCCCTCCACCCCTGTTCCCACTCCACAACACCTCCACCACTTTGCTTTAGAATCCGGGTCACTTCACTGAACAACCACACGAAGCCTGAAAAGAGATAAAACCTTCTGACATGCTACTGCATCCTCTGATAAAACCAACACTTCCACCAACTACAAGTGTCGCTAGCACTAACACGGGGGAAAGTGTGATGTTTCAGATTTGTATTTGCGCAAACATTTGTAAATAATGAGGCTGCTGGTGCGTTTTGAAACTAAATAAGAAACGATTCACCAAAAAAAAATGACATTTATTTACTCACCCCCATGTTGTTTCAAACCATTATGATGGTATTATTCTTCTGTCGGACACAAAATTATGTTAAAAGTACTATGAGATGTTCTTTTCCACACAATGAAAGTGAAATGCTGTTGAGCTCCAAAAAGACACTTAATAAATAAAATTACATTACATTAATAAAATGCATATAAAAATAAAATGTAAAAATGTTAAATAAAGGAATGAATGAATGAATTTTTGAATCTGTTCTCATTCGCTTTCATTATATTAAGAGTATACAGAAAGGAGCATTCTGCTAAACCTTTCCACAAGAAAAAAAGGGTTTTAAATTACATGAGGATGAATCTCATTTAAAATGTACCTATTTATCAGAAGTTCTCCGTCAAGTGCATCTTCCAAACTTCGTGTTAATGTGTGAGACTGCCATAGAGAAGCAAATGTAATATATTCTTCACGTATATTAGAATTCCTTATTAACTGCTACAGCAACACAATAACGCATGTGTTCAGTACCGCACAACGCACTGGCCAAGTATCTGCATCGTTTGTGTGTGTTGGAGTATGTGTTAGCCTAAGGCAATGGTACATATTCTGAAAGTAATAAGAAGCAAATGTAATATATTCTTCACGTATATTAGAATTCCTTATTAACTGCTACAGCAACACAATAACGCATGTGTTCAGTACCGCACAACGCACTGGCCAAGTATCTGCATCGTTTGTGTGTGTTTGAGTATGTGTTAGCCTAAGGCAATGGTACATATTCTGAAAGTAATCTGCTTTGACAGCTGTTTGGACGATGCTATCGACACACACACAACGAAATAATCAATATTTGCGAAGGTGGAGAAATGAAGAGTTCAAACCTGAAACAGTTGAACGTCCGTGAGCTGGCCAGCTTTGTGTCCCCTGCTGTTTGGTCAGATGTATACTTCTCTCTTGTGGTGGATGGGCGACACTGCAATTTCAACTTTTTCCAAATTTCCCAAAGAATAATTCTGAAGGCTGTTTTATATATATATATATACACACACACTTTATCTCTGATGTTCCATTTTTTCCAGAGTCTTTTTTTAAAGGACGCGTAGAGGAACACAGGGGGAGATTATAAAAGTACGGGCAAAACACACATATAGCCTACTAAAAAGAGGGTAGTTTTGCTTACTAAGGTTTAAAGAGGTTTCAGATACTCTTACCGTTGTAAACTCAGTGTAACGCCTCATGGTTTTTAGTTTTCGTTAGTATCTTTTTGAACGCTTCACCTCACCTCAAGAAACGCGCGAACCTCTTGGCGCCCAACGGTTTTTACTCTGTTTGAACATTTATCTACATTTGTCGTAGATAAAATCAACTTTAACCTTTCTCCTTCGTGTCCCTTATTTCAATTTAAAACAGAAGCTTAAAATATCCAGATGAAGTGATCCTTTCTGGTCGTTTACCGAGTTCTCCACCGGGAGGCGCTGTGTTGTGGACGGAACACTTCTCAGTGCCTCTGATCAACGGAAGAAGAGAGACGTTCAGTGTTGCTAAATTTAGCAGCTTTTTTTTCCAAAAGCACCTAGCAACACATTTAGCTATTTTAAAATGTTATTTGGCTACTTTTAGCAACTTTTGATAAGTGGCTCAAACAATACAAAGGCACACATTTTCCATCTGAATTTCACAAAAAGGAAACCGAAGATGCCTAGCAGTACACACATCTCGTGAATTAAGTTACTGCTATTTGCTTCACAAACACAGGTTTAGTTTGGATTGCAATGGATGCACCTTTTGTGAAGCAGAAATAGAGTCATTGGAACATTTGTTTTATTTATGCAAATTCTCAAAAAAATTATGGGATGACCTCTATGCTTGGTTAAGTTTGAAGTATGTAATACCTGACTTTGATTTTAAAACTGTAAAATATGTGTCCTTTTGTCGGAATTGTGATGTTGAATTTTTGGTTAATAATATTGTGATTTTGGCCAATTACTTCATTCATAAATGCAGATTCTTTAATAACCCCCCCCCCCACACACACACACTTTATTCCTTTTCCAGAAAGATTTAATGGTCTTCTTCAAATCTTTAAAGCTCATGCGTCATAAAAAGCCCTTAAGCTATGTAATCTTTTGAAGGTCTTTTTTGATGATTAAGCCCCTTGCATTGTAGGTTTTTTTTTTATTCCTGTATTTATTTTTTTTTCTTTCTTACTTTTCCTGTTATGTTTATTTTGTTTCCTGTTATGTTTATTTTGTTTCCTGTTATGTTTATTTTGTATTTTTTGTTATGCTGCTATTTGGACTTCTTTGAATTGCATTAAGATTTTTCTTACTGTTATTTGTTTGGTATTTATGTTCTTCAAGAAATAATAAAAATTAAAAAAGTTACTGCTATTTGCAATTGTTCAATTTGATAATAATAATTTAATAATTGTTCATTTATGATACACCTCGTTAGTAGCTTGCACCTGTGATTGTTGATCAGTTAGTACACTGTAAGAAAAATATCTAGAAAAATGGAAAAGGTACTAATAATTTTCCAGGACATTATCCGTTATCCATCATCCCTTGTAACCCGAAAACCTGTGAATTATTTTCTTAGAGTGTAGCATACTGACTACTAACACACTGCTTAAAGCTATAATTGTTCAGAATGTGTAGTTTTACTAGTTCACTAGCTAATAAAAAAAACTTGTAATCGTTCAAAAATGTTAAAGTGTTCAATAATTCAATGTTATATATAAATAAAAAAAGTTTTTTATATGTTAACAGTATATTATGCATTTATATTATTTTACGAACAAATCTAAATCAACGTATAAAAATATATTTTTTTTTAACGTAGTGACAATTTTGCGGCGTGATTACGTAATGACGTCATCACGCAATGACATCACAACGTCATTTAGCAACAAATCGAACTTCCTTGAGCAACTTCCCCTGAAAATGAGTTGGCAACACTGGAGACGTTATGCCGTTTGCCGTAGAAACGACGAAAACGTTGAATTATAAGAGTATTATAAGAGTCAGGTTATTGGTTGGAATACTGCTGCTATTGAAACGAATTAGAGCTGTTGGTTGTAAACATCACGTAAGCTTCTGGAGTAAACCCGCGTTCAATTACAGTAGACTGGATGAAGAGAAGTACGTTAAAAGTTCATCTGTTTCAAGTTGACGCCTTGAAACCATTAAAGCACTTTAAGAACGCACTATTGGGTTTATTCAGAATGGCTTTTCTTCTACTTCTTCAGGGCTCGGAAAAACAGAACGAAACTTCAAGACAAAGTTTCAAATGTATTAAAGAACACGAAGCAACGCAAGAAGAAAGCTAACTATAGTAGCGCATTAAAAATCTTTAACTTCTAAACTTCTGCAAACATTTACTCGTCCTGCTAGTATCTGAAATGGACTTTGTCAGGAGCTCAGAGTCCGTGGGCACTGTTTTGTTCACTGAAGTTCGTCAGTGATTAAGTTCGAGATGTATTGTTCTGGCATGGAAACATTGTGTCCGTCCAACATACGCTTGTCATAATAGAAAGCTAGAAACTTGAGTAAAACCCTGTGTATACACGTACTCTGCACGTGTGCATGCTGGAGAGTAGGCTACTTGACAAAGACGGGGTTTCACTGCAGCTTATTTTCCTGCGACTCTAAAAGCATGTGTAAGGATAACATACACTGTAACTTAACGTTAAGTACTCTAACAAACACAAAGAAAAACAAACTACACGATCTACCCTACAAACCTAACTACACAATTCCAAGAGGGAAAAAAAGGAAGTCGCCGAAATGCTACAGCACCATGGACAGTACCCAACACACAGACAGAGCTCCCATGATCCGTCAGGAATTTCCCATTTATGTCACATGCCTTAAATGCATACTGTAGAAGTGAGTACTGAAGAAGTCTTGAAAGGCTGTCTTCTCTTTTTGAATAATGATCATTACATTCAGCCTTAAAGCACTGAATGGGTCATATCATGAGAAGTCAAATGTTCCCTGGTTTTGTTCCATGCAGCTGTGGTGCAGTCATGAAAAGTAGGATATATACGTTTTTTTATTTCTAAAACACCAGAAAAACATATTACTCCAGTTTCTATGTAATATTGATAAAAGAAAGATATGGGTAAAGTACACCAATGGCTTTGGTCATCAGGCATTAACATTAAAACACACCATATGGGTTAATCAATCATGTTACATACACAACCAACTATGTTTTTTTTTCATCTTAATTTTCACATCAATGTGGTTATATTGTGTAATCACAACAACTTGTACAGCTTGTGACATACATTTTGTGTTTTGCAAAGTTTGCTGCTTCAGTAGTTGTAGATTTTTTTTCCACAAGTTTCTATGGTATACTGAAAAACAGTGATAAGCATATAAGTTTTAAAGGCTTTTATTGGCAATAAAATATAACGAGCAATATTTACAGTGTTGACGCTTGTTCTTCATAACCTCTGTAATTCACTCTGGCATGCTGGATTTTAGCTTCTGGGCCAAATCCTGACTAATGGCGATCCATTCTTGCCTTTTTAGTTCTCGGAGTTGATCAGAATTTGTGGGCTTCTGCTTGTCCACTTGCCTTTTGAGGACCGACCACAGGTTATCTATGAGATCCGGGGAGTTACCTGGCCACGGATCCAAAATGTCAATGTAACGATCTTCGAGCCACTTCATCACTTTTGCTTTGTGGCATGGTGCTTCATCATGCTGGAAAACGCATGGATCACCAGATTGCTCATGGATCGTTGGAAGTCATCGCTCTTGCAGGACATTTTATACCAGTCTTTATTCATGGCAATGTTTTTGGGCAGAATTATGAGAGTCCACTCCCTTGGCTTCTGCTTGTCCACTTGCCTTTTGAGGACCGACCACAGGTTATCTATGAGATCCGGGGAGTTACCTGGCCACAGATCCAAAATGTCAATGTAACGATCTTCGAGCCACTTCATCACTTTTGCTTTGTGGCATGGTGCTTCATCATGCTGGAAAACGCATGGATCACCAGATTGCTCATGGATCATTGGAAGTCATCGCTCTTGCAGGACGTTTTATACCATTCTTTATTCATGGCAATGTTTTTGGGCAGAATTATGAGAGTCCACTCCCTTGGTTGAAAAGCAACCACACACATGAATGGTCTCAGGATTATTCACTGTTGGCACAACACAGGACTCATGGTAGCATTCACCTTTTCTTCTCCAAGCAACCGATTTTCCAGATGTCCCAAACAGTCGGAAGGGAGCTTCAGAGAAAATAACTTTGTACCAGTCTTCTGCTGTCCAATCCTTGTACTTCCTGCAGAACTTCAGTCTGTCCTTGATGTTTTTCTTGGAGAGAAGTGGCTTCTTTGCTGCCCTTCTTGACACCAGGTCTTTGTCCAAAAGTCTTGGCCTCACTGTGCTTGCAGATGCTCTCACACCAACCTGCTGCCATTCCTGAGCAAGCTCTGCACTGGTGGTGACACGATTCTGTAGCTGACTCCTCAGGAGGAGACGGTCCTGGCGCTTGCTGGACACTCTGGGACGTCCTGAAAATTGCGATGATGGCTGCACGTGTTTCTTTGGAAGTAACCATTGCTAACAAAAAGCTGCTCTTACAATCTAAATAATATGATAGTGATTTCACCTGACTAGTACTCATTTACACTTTCACATGTGCTGCTGATATGATTAGTCAATTAATGTTAGCTGGTCATTTTGTGTCAGGATCAAAAAAACATTTGTTTAGTTTTTTTTGTGTGAAAAGTTCTTTTTTTTGGCCAATGAAGCTTTTAGCAATTATATAAAATGCATCTGATCATTCTACACAATAATCTAGAAATAATGTGAATGAACACCACAACCGCTTAAGCAGCAAACTTTGCAAAGCACAACATTTATGTCACTGCCAAAACTTTTGGCCATGACTGTAATATATGGACAATATATGGACACATGCAATATAGGTGAAGACAACTGCACATAAGGTGGAACAGGCTTTATTTGGCATTTCATGTTACAGTGTCAATACAATATATTTTAACGCAACATTATACACAGTGATACATATTACTCACCTCTATGATTATTACTGTAATCTGGTGTTGAATATAAGTTTAAGTTTATCCAGTGGTTTGGCTTTATTGACAAAATGATGTGGGGGGGAAAGGTGTCAATTTCATTCAGGAGCTTGAAGGGTATTCAAAATGTTTTAAAACCAATATAAAGCATTAATAAATTGTCAGACTTGATACTTGACAGAAAAACATTTTAAGACACTTTAATATCTTGGCTATCACCCACTGGGACTGTTAATGCACACTTACAACTTGTTCATCTCATAATCTGCCAGATTTATGATTTATGCCAATACTGTATACAAATACAAATTGCACATTAGTCTGCCCAGTATAAAGATTTTAAGTTAATCAAAAATGTGCACGTTTTGTAATTAGAGGAAGCTGATTTTATTTTTATCCATTAAACAAAAACGCAAAACCAACAAAAGAAAGAAAGATCAAGTAAAGAAAAAATAGTAAAATTATCTTTAATGCAAGACTCTTTTTAATCAACAAGCTTGCCTGGTAATTTTATAAAATTTATGTGTAAGATTTAATTAATGTCTGAACTCAGACAGAATGAAAACCTCCTCAAAGGGAGATTTTGCTCACTTCTGGGTACAAATTAGTAATGCTGTGCTGACGTCCATCAAAAGAACTGATGGACCCGATGCATTAACAAAATCTCTGAAAGCAATCCATGAACATTAAGTGTGTCTGTGATTTTATATATTGTCTTAATTCCTGGCGTCATACCAGAACCAGTAATAATTTGCAGACGATTTCGTGACGTTTCGCATTAGATCAGATTTCACAGGCCGTGTATAGCCTATACCTGTAGTGATGCCGCACTTGTTTGTTTGGGATAACAACACGTGGTGTCGGGCAGTTCACGGATACCTGTTTGAAAATCATCCTACACTTGGATGTTGGATAGTATTCACGCTGATAGGCTACTTGGGCATTTTAAACGTTTAAATGACTTGATGCTTTTTGCATCCCACCCGCGGCTATAGTTTGGTTTGGTGCACCATATTTTTCCTTCAGTTTTTGTGCAACGCCGGTAAGAGTTTTTATTATTTAGTTTAATTCAGTTTTGTTTCTAAGCATGCTTAAAGCTAAAGCATACACTGCTACTGCACCAATGAGTGTTGCAGGACACCTGTTTACCCAGTTAAAAACCAGGAACGGGGTAAAATCATAGGACCAACACCATCCCGACCTTGTGTCGTCTGAATTTACAGGTTATTTTGTTTTCTCACACAAGGTTTTCATTTACATGCTAAAAATGTAGAAATTTAATGACTGAGCAGATTGGGAGGGTTGTAAGACTTCTGGACTCTCAAAAGCGTGCACAACATGAGACGAAATACTGCATAGACATAATTGGAATAAACTGAAAAAAACTCTTGACACTAGTCAGGGGCTTTGAATTTGCTCTTTTGAATTGAAATGCATTCTATATGTTTAACATTTTGAATTAAAGTGGCGATGGAATAATAATGATTTTAAAGTAGTAAATGTGCTTACCACAATTAATGTATGCACACAATTTATTTCAAATACAAACCACCCTGGTACTGGATTAGAACTAGTACATAGTTATTTGACATTAGAAATTAAACTACATTAATTAGCAGATAAATATTACAATTTTATATGAGAGACATTCAGAGCAAAAATACAATTACAGATTAAAAAACAACCTTGTGTGAGCCTATACATATGCCTTGCAATACCCAGATATATATATATATATACAGTATATATACTACTCATCCTGTGACTTCACACCTTTGTGCACTCAGCTAAATGTTTCTGCGGGAGTTATTTTTACTTTTAGCAGACATGATATTTTGAGACGCCAGAATATTCTAGCCATGACAGTTAAAACACATATCCTGTGTTTGCACCATTTTGAGACATTCAGAGCAAAAATACAATTACAGATTAAAAAACAACCTTGTGTGAGCCTATACATATGCCTTGCAATACCCAGATATATATATATACAGTATATATACTACTCATCCTGTGACTTCACACCTTTGTGCACTCAGCTAAATGTTTCTGCGGGAGTTATTTTTACTTTTAGCAGACATGATATTTTGAGACGCCAGAATATTCTAGCCATGACAGTTAAAACACATATCCTGTGTTTGCACCATTTTGTGTCTCTGCATGTCTAGAACAAATATAAAGTACTTGCAAGTTACAGCACAATATGATGCATGATCCCCAGAAATGTAATGGGTTGTTTATAATTTCTCATTTTATTGGATGATTATTGTTATTGTATGCTGACTCTTGCATTAAAGAGATCATTAAACAGCTCATTTTAGAGCATATTTGTTGTCATTAAAGGAACAGTAGCTTGGAAATGTCTGCCATCAGAAATGATGATAAAGAGGCACTTCATATTGATATTAAACAACGATTAAACACTGGTTGGATCAGTGTACCTTAAAATATATTGTAAATTCCACTGCTAAAGCTCATTACAGCTTTTTTATTATTGCTAGAAACAGGTGTCCTATTTGGAACCACATTGACACCATTGGAAGGGTGTCCTTTTTAACTCTGTGCCAGCATATGCAACAGATGGCTCATATTTCATTACCCTATTTTAATACATTTGGTTCATTCTAACCTTTAATTAATTATTTAAAGCTTTATTTTAATAAAAAGTCCCCCATGGATAGCTTGCACCAGTTGTAACCAATGGCAGAGCTTGGCAGCTGGCCTGTTTGGAGCCTGTCTGCGCCCTCAGCTGCCTCCAGACGTGACAGTCGGCTCTCTGTATAGACTATCTGACTGTTGGAAGCCTGAAATATTTGAATGTCATTGGGGGAGGTCATCTGTGGCTTGAGGAGGGGGCAGGTCAATAGGGGTTCATATATGCTTCTGCAATGTAGCAAGTGGAGACTTGCATTATATGGTGGCCAAATGGCCCTTTTTGAGGCTCCAGGGCCATCTGTACACCAATTTAAATGGTATAGTCCAATTTGAACACCCCTCCATATTGAGCTAAAATGGAAGAGCCTCTTTTGCAGTGTTTGCTGGGAAGAAGAAGTACAGTCGGGATTGGGACTTTGGAGAGGAGGTAGCAATCTGAAGAGGTAAGAGGAGCTGTGTTCTCCAATGGCCAGGCCATTAATGGATGGATGGGCTCATTGGGATGTACATTGGCCCTGATGCATGCAATATATGGATTTTTACAGGTCTTGGCATGGTGTCTGTATAGGGTGAGAATAGATATCATGGTTAGCATGAACAAGGAAATATGGAGGGAGCTGCTAGGGGGAGCTATAACAGGGCAGACAGCAGCTGGCTGAAGTGAGCTGCTCCAAATGTGCGTCAGACTCTTTAAAATACTCACATTGGTTGGGAAAACACAGGAAGATGTTGCATTGTTGTGCTTTAGCTTGATAAAGATGGTCTGCAATTGTTGTGTCTTTATCCCTTGGGTGCCTGTCCAAGGGAAGTGGCCAATTTGACATGCAGGCAATGCTGTAGAAAAGCAAGAGAGGAAGCATGTTAATGATGGTGCTTGATGAATAAAACACACTTAAATGTGCTAAAAGCATGTAAATCATAGATATTATTGTGTATTTGTGTGATTTTTGCAAGATCATTTGACAAATTAGCTTCTCTGAGTGAACCGTTTGAGAGCTTTAAAGATGGCCGCTCCTTAGAGTAGTGAATGCTGTTGGGATGGGTTACTTCCTGACTCACTCGACACTCGTGTTAGTTGGACAATCTCTGTGTTCAAGCATATAAATCCGTTTTCAAATAAAACTGCAGGAAAAATAATCATCTTTACTGTTAAGTCATTAATAATCAAAGTTATGGTTAGTATTGCTAACTAAAAGGAACCTTTAGGAGATCAGATTCTGGTCTGAACTGAGTGAGTGTGGAGTGTAAACACTGTAACTGAACTGTTTTTTTTTTAGTTAAGGGACTAGTTAATTGCATAGTATGGACTAGTCTCTGATTAGTCACTTTAGAGGGCCCTTGTTTAGTTTTTGACATGGACTAGGTAAAGCACAGTACAGATTTTGATCATCATCCATATAAAACTATATAGACTATAAAACTATAACACAATTTTGCTGTTAGACTGGCATTGGTGCAGATGACCTATCAGTTATTATCATATTAATCAATAATGATTCATCTTTTTGATTTTATATGTCTCATATGTCCATGAAAATGGAGGGAAGTTGAATTATATTTAAATGAGTAATTTAGTTCATATAAATGAACCTAATGATTTTTTAATTTTTTTTACATAAGATAAGGCATACAGATAAACTAAAGGGTTAAATACTGAAAGAACGGAAGAATGGAGAATGTAGGTGCAATTTTTATTCATATTATTTATTCATATTATTTAATATTTTTATTCATATCCTAAAACCATCCAACATTTAAAGGGTTAAATTTTACTCCTCTTGGGGGCATCAGAGTAATAATGACACCCTTTCATTTAGTTACTGTCTGCCGTTTTGATCAGAAATCTTCAAATGTAAATTACTGCCCCCTCTGGATGGATCAGGAACAAGGGTCTGTGTCTCTAATGGGAAAATGAGAACGGTAAATGTGCACTCATTCTCTCATTTAGAGTTGCAGCCCTTTTTCTTTTGCTTAATAAATTGTTCCTCTAAGCTCTCAGTACAGTCCTATCATAGCCAACAGTTGGACACTCGATGAGTTTTAACCCCTAAAGGCAGCTGCATTATAGCTACTATCACATCACAAGACATAATTGTTCTGTGAACTTTAATTCACACCCTGTTCTCTCAAACTAGGATTATTAGAACAGAGCTACTACTAAATTTTCTCCAATAATGTAAATTTCTCCAAGTGTAAATGTTAAACGCCCCTGGTTGAGGATAATTGTTCAAGTGAGTGCATGAATTTGTCAAAGCTTCATAAAGCAGTCTGCTGACCTGTTAAAAAAGTGCTTTTTTTTTAGTTTTAACATAAATTAACTTTTATATGTTTACAGCTACTGTATTATAGCCATACTTCTGAAGAATTCTGCTGTAGTATTCCTGTGAAGTCATATTATTTATTGAGCCATAATGTACTTTGACATCAAAAAACATTGATAACACGTGGATGTCACTGTTTAATTGCTTTAAGAAGTTTATTTGCCATGCCAATATTCTCATCTAAAAAAAAAATAAAACAAAAGAAATTTTATGACAATGTTTATGCTTCTTCAGAGTTATAATGCCATATATGACTTTCCAAGTCATAATCTTTAAGCCATGAAGTGATATAAAAACTTTGATAACCTGATAAATTGATACTATCTTCATTTTCGCTGTCTCATCCCATATTTTACATGTTTTTACAATCTCACAAAAAAAGATCTTTTAACAGATATTTTAACAGTAAATGTTCGTTTTGTTCACATTTTAAGTAGTAATCAGTGTCAGTGGAACCCCTTTGTCACAGTCTTGATTTTTTTTTTTCTAAAAATGAAAATTACTGCCCCCTCTGGATGAATCAGGGGGAAAAAAACTTTTTGGTAGATGTCTATAGACATATAGTCAAAATTGAGGTATGAAGCAGAAGTTGCTGAGAGGTGGAAATGGGGCTTCCGGTTTCCGTTATAGCCCGTTGCTTCTCTGAAAGTGCTTTTTGAGTTTTAACAAAAATTAACTAGAACTAATATATTTTAATGACCATACTGTTTAGCTTCTGATTTTGCCATAATATTCCGATGAAAAGTCATATAATTTAACAAGCCAGAATGTACTTTGACATCAAAAAACATAGATAATTTGTTGATGTGTCACTGCTTAAACCTAACAGGGTTTAGCAATAAGGTTTTATTTTCCTCGCCACTCTCTACCAAGAAGAAAAGTTATATATGCCTTTTCTGGAAAACAATAGAATGCTGTGTAAAACATATGATACCATTCTAACTGATACTACCAAGATTATCAGTAGTCATTCTTTCAATTTCAATAGATAACTAGGCCTGTCACGATAACAACTTTTTGTTGTCCGATATATTGCCCCAGAAATAATTGCGATAAGCGATATTACTGTCATTTTAAAGACCAATTTATGCTACTGAATATATAATCATAATAATGCAAGAAGGCCTACACACTTCCAAATGACAACAAACTTTTAATTAAGAATATTTAGATCATGGAAATGAAGTCTCAAAATATTAGATACCTTTAAAAACCTGAATAAATATTAAATAAACATTTTCTAACAAAAAGTGCAAAGTAGAAAAAAAGAAAAATGCACAAAGAACTTGTATGGAGATTTTTCCATCTACAGATTTTCTCTGTAAATTAAGGGTGCACACTATTGAAAAACACAATCACTAATTAGCAGTCAGATCCCTAAACAAGGCCATATCTGCAGAATGGAACATTTTTTTGTAGCAGCATTTTTTAAATTTGAACTGGCACCTCATGACTGCACCACGTTATGTTCGAGAAGCTGCAAAAGACACAGGCGCAAGTGGAATGTACAAAGCATGGTGACATACATTTTTAAGTAAATATAATGGGTGATATATTGCGTCACCAAAAATGTGTTAGGTCATGTACATATATTGCGCGATAAGTCGATATATTGATTATTGCGACATGCCTACAGATAACTGACCTGAAGCTTTCTGAATATGCTGTGCTAGAAGTCTTTGAATTTACTAAAAGTTCTTTCCTTTTTTCCAGATCCTTGGGAAAAAAAGAAAACAAGATCTCCATTTGGGACATCCAGTTTTTCTCACTGCAACGTAAGAGTTCATTTTCCTGTCTTAACTGGTTAAAGGTGATACTCATTCTTTGTTAAACAAAGAGAAAATGTGACCTTTTCCTCCAAACATACAATGCACATTATTTTGTTACCTATTGAATGAAATCTGCCGGCACTCTATTTACAAACGATCCCACACAAAGCCCAGCTCACAGCACGCATCTGTCATGAACTTGACTCTCTTACAGCTGTTCAAATGGCAGCTGACATGCACAGTTGCCCGACAGCCTCTCCTTTCACCATATATTCATCCTTCGTTTATGCTTCAGTGGGTTTTTCTCACTTAACCAGAAAAGCCACAACAAGACATACCTGCTTCCTAAATTTTTACACACTCACCACCTCATTCATGAAGCACGAGTGGAATGAATAGAACCTTTTTATGTAATTACTGCATTTAATTGACTGTAAGAATAGTTTTACTATCTATACACGGTGTGTTTGATGTCTGAGGCCTATAAACAATTTTTTCCCACATACACGCGTACTATATTTTTTTGACTCGTGCATTAATATTAGACTAGTCAAAGTCAGAATTTCCTCGTATTCCTCTTTTTTTACACCGACAACCCAAATGATCTCTAATTTACTCATCTGCTTCCCCTAGTTATTCATTCTTGTCTACAAGTGACAAGATCCTTAACTGAACTTGGCAGAACGCATTGCAGCCATTTTCCATGCAGTGTCTTAGTGTGTGTTCTTCAGAAAGGGGATTGCGGAAAAGCAGCATACTTTCTTTTTCTCTTCTAAACCAATCAGCATTGCTGTGGTATGAGTCACTCCCACACCCTACCCTTATATGGCAAAGAGGGGAGGGGCTGTTTCTCAGACCGGACAGTGAAATGGTGGCTGCTTGTACAAAAACAGCAGCAGCACCATTAGGAACCAAGCAGCTACAGACGCATTTACAGGTAAGATCCGTAGCTTAGAACATTCTCCTGCTTCTAGGTTCTACTTAACATGCATCCTGTGACATGAAAATGAAATGATATTGCTGCTTCATGTATCTGAACGATGCTGTTTGTCTAACCTTCCTCTTGAGCTAATTGTGTTAGCCTGTTTACAAGGCATCCTGCCATTCATTCAGCCTAGAAACCTATTTTACCAAACTGACATAGAAAAAAATCTTTTAGTTGCTTTTAGAAAATCTTTTCATTTATAGTAAAGGAAAACTTGAGTATGACATCATTCATTATGCCATGTGGTTTAATGGCTGTCAAGCACAACGTGCTCATCAACTGCATTGTTTTAGTTGTAGAATTACAAGTTTAGTTTGTTTTCCCGTGCAAACCGGTTTTTGATTACAATTAAATGAATTTGAGTCAGTGCTTCCTGTGAACTTCCATTCTGAAAGCACAAAGAGCTATAAATAAACTGAATGTTGGTATATAGGTTTAGATCTTTTATGGTATGTAACTTTGTATAGTTTAAAAATTCATATTTTTGTTACATATTAGGTAAAAAATCAAGTTGAAAACTACCACCCCAGACACCGCAGATTCAGAACTGGACAGCAACCGTTTACGGTCAAAGAAAGAGAAAATATAATCCTATTAGAAAACCTACCACTGTCTTTTAAGGTAGAATTTAACGGTCATTAAACCTCACAAGTAAGCAATTCAGGAAACTCCACATAGGCTACTCAAATAAAAGTTCTAGAGAATTGACTCGCAAATGATTCCAACACAGACTGATGTTGCTCAGCTAACAGCATGATACACTAATATGCATATACAATACGAGATGTGCACAAATACGAAGTAAAATAATCTGTTTGAATTGCACTGAACTATTTTATAATTGAATGGAATGAACGTTTACATCCAAATTTAAATGCATAAATTTATACTCGGATAAGGCAATTCCACAATGCATTTCTCTTATTAGACACTGCAAGTTCAGTGTCAAAATAGTGAATTGTCACATTGTGGAATTGCTCTCTCTGTAATGTCTACACACAATGCTGAAGGCTACTGCTTTCACCATTTTTGCTGAAAAGACTTGCATTGTAAAAAAAAAAAAAGTAAATAGAGGTTATTGCTGTACATTTTACAAGAAAATACTATTTTAGTATGTTTAATTTAATGCGTTACTGCCATTTCTTTGTAATGTATTATTTGTGAAATTTACTAGCAGTTTCTATTATCTTTTTTTATATTTAAAATCAAATGCCCAAGGAAGCATGCCAGTTTCAAACTTGATTGTTGTTCAGGAAGTGTTGAAGTATTATTATGGTCTGTGCTGTTTTGATATGAATCATTAAAAACAAGTTTTCCTTTCATTTCAGAATCAGCCAAGACTGAAAGCCTAGAAGAACCAAAGATTCAGACCCATCTATGGCAGAAAAACAGCAGATCAAAGTGACTGTGGCCAAAGTGCTGTGCTATGTGGAGAAAATCTCCTCCTTCGCCTCCAACATAAATCCTCTCTTTGGGATTGTGACTTCAGTGGTCGGGGTGGTCAGGAAAGGCCTCGTGGATAAGGAGGACCATGAGATGGACAATGACTTCAAACAGATCCATGAGAAGCTGAAAACCATCTCGGAGAAGAACAAGCAGACCCTGCGACAAATCCGCATCGACGAAATCAATGAGAATTTCGGTAAGCACGAGGAAGTCATCAAACATCAGTACAACGCTTTCAACACCATGGTGGAAAGAGTAAAAGCGGATCCTGAGAACTCGGATCGTCACATGAAGGAGTTTGTGAAGATCTACGAGAATGATATGATGGATCTGAGCTTAGATACGTATTACCGCGGAGTGAAGGGTGCCGCTCTGTTTGGGAAGCCCATGCTGCAGGTTTACCTGGAGAACTGCCAAAGAAACAAAAAGGTGATGGAGGCCCGCTGCTCTCACATCGCCCACCTGTTCTACATCGGTCTAATGGCGCTGATGGCCTACTACGCCGTCAGTGAAGATGACGAGGATGAAGTGAGAGACAAATGGGGCCCGAGGGTCATTGAAATTCAAGCCAAGATGCAAGAAGTACTTGACCAATGCACTGAGGAAAACTGAAGTGGGAACATTGCACTGAACGATTCATTTCATACGCTGAAAGTTTAAATGTTGTAAGCAGTCTTGAATTAGGAAGTTTAAATCAATCGTGTGGGGTGTAAAATGGGTGAATCTTTTCCTGCTTGCCAATGGACTTTTCAATGCAATACTAAAGTAGTGCAAAGTTCTTAACTGTATATCGCAAATTTTATTTTTAAGTATGTTAAGCATGTTTTGGACTGAATATATTGTAAAAAATAATTTTCCAATATCATATGAGCCTTTGATACGAGTTATTATGAATTATTATATAATTGTTTGCTTATGTTTTGTGGAACATCTCTGATTCTTTGCACAATAAATGAATCTATTTTTTCTCTCATATCATGGCAGTTAGTCTCTTTATTTGTCATTTTATATGGCCAAATGTGATTTCTGCCAAGTCAATTCATGATTTGAACACACTAAAGACTGAGTGCAGAATGCAGGTGAATACGGAAATTGCATTGATTTGCATTAAATGCAAACTTGTCAATGTTTCAGAGGCAGAATGCTTCATCAGTCTAATCTGAAAAAAAAAAAAAAAATTAAGAAAAATTCCAGGTTCAGTACAAGTTGAACTCAATTAGCAACATTTATGGCATAATGCTGATTACAATTTCCCCTTCTTTCTTTCTGGGTTACATTGAGGCATTTGCTGTACAATGGAAGTGAATGAGGCCAGTCCTTAGACATTTAATACTCACGGTTTAAACGGTAAAAACTCACTGTTTTACAAGTACAGCCACAAGACTTAACATGCATGTTAGCATGATTTTAGTGTAAAAAAATCTAAATTTTTTGTATTATGCTATATCCATTTTTTTACAACTTCGTCATCATGACGACAATTACGCCTAAAAAAATCTAAATATATAACTTCAACAGATTTACAACTCAATATGCACATTTTAACCGAATTAATGTGAGAGTTAAATAAAAAAGCTTGACATTTTTGCTTTTAAACACTCCAAAAATGGACCTCATTTACCTCATAAGTGCTTGACTGTAACCTCGTTTTTTGCTTTTTTTAAGAAGAGGAACAAAATTATTCTTGTGATAATCAACATTATGCCACAAATGCTAATTGAGCTTAACCTGTATTGAATCTTCGTATCATTTAGATACTACTATAGTTTTTTTTCCATTATTAATTTAATAATATTGTTTTATTAATATTAATATTAGTTTTATTAATATTTGGATTGTTTTTATTTTTTTATTTTCAGTTTCCCAATTATATATATATATAGATTTAATACTCACGGTTTAAACGGTAAAAACTCACTGTTTTACAAGTACAGCCACAAGACTTAACATGCATGTTAGCATGATTTTAGTGTAAAAAAAATCTAAATTTTTTGTATTATGCTATATCCATTTTTTTACAACTTCGTCATCATGACGACAATTACGCCTAAAAAAAATCTAAATATATAACTTCAACAGATTTACAACTCAATATGCACATTTTAACCGAATTAATGTGAGAGTTAAATAAAAAAGCTTGACATTTTTGCTTTTAAACACTCCAAAAATGGACCTCATTTACCTCATAAGTGCTTGACTGTAACCTCGTTTTTTGCTTTTTTTAAGAAGAGGAACAAAATTATTCTTGTGATAATCAACATTATGCCACAAATGCTAATTGAGCTTAACCTGTATTGAATCTTCGTATCATTTAGATACTACTATAGTTTTTTTTCCATTATTAATTTAATAATATTGTTTTATTAATATTAATATTAGTTTTATTAATATTTGGATTGTTTTTATTTTTTTATTTTCAGTTTCCCAATTATATATATATATATATATAATGTTTATTTTATTTCAAGTATGTCATTTATGATTTTTTTTTATGGTTTTAGATTTTGTTTCATTTGTAGTTAACTATAATAACCCTGACTGACCCCGGAATATTCTTGTAACGGTAGTGCATGGTAAATACATATTTTTCATGGAAATTCTGTTTAACTTTAAGATTGTGATCTGTTTCCTCCTTCAGGTGAACTAACCATTAAGACTGTCCTACAATCTTCCTCCGGACACAATGGCTGACAATGAGATATTTGATGACCCAGAGAAGCTGAAGAGGGGTCTAGTGAAGGTTCTGGAATGTGTGGCCACCATCTCGTCTGCAGCAGCGGTGGTCAATCCCATCTTCGGTGTGGCTGGTTCTCTCATCCGGGTGGTGCTGCACCACGTGGACGATGAAGACATTCAGAAACTCAAACGAGAGTTTGGCAGCGTGAATCGAGCCCTTGATGAAATCTCGCAGCAGAACCGTCAAGCCCTGCTGCAAATCAAGAAGGAAACGGTGGACAAACAGTACCACGAGGTGGAAGAAAACATTCGCAATCAGTTCCGCAAATTCATGGAGATCGTGGAGGCCAAACCGGAGCAAGTGCAACGCAAGAAAGATGATTTCGTAGAGAGTTTCATCAATGATAAAGATGACCAGAACATGTACACACTTTATGAAGGCGTGATGGGGAAGCGCAAACTCTTCAGCCAGCCCATCCTAGACGTCTACATGAAGCATTCGCTGGGTGACCAGCGCGTCATGGAAAACCTCTGCACTCGACTCGCGTACCTGTTCTGCATCGGCTTCATCGCTCTGATGGGCTACTACGGCATCCTGGGGGATGATTTGGAATCCCGAAACGAAGAGTGGGAAGAAAATATGAGGAACGTGCAGGAGAAAATGCAGGAGGTGCTGAGGAGATGCAAGTAAAAGCTTTCTGCACAACCGACGAAGTTGCCTTTGTGCTTTGCCTTTGCCTCTTACACAAATAGATTTCATCGACCTGCAGCTTTATCTCCCTGATGACCGCAGATCATGCTGAAGTGTACACAGTCATTTCTTGTGATCTGGTTCTTTTTTTTCTCTTTTTTTTTAATCACACAATCACATGCCTTCATGCCTTGCTTCAGTTTAACACTACATTTACAAGATATGTCACACTAATCTAAAGAATGCTGGTTGTGGTTATATAAATATTATTAAAGCTCATAAGCAGTGTCACCTTGAAAACTGACTTCATGATGAACAACTTGTTTCCTGAATAAATACATAGTATATACAAATGTATTCTATAAAATACATATATAATTTAAAGAAACCATGTATCTATCTATATATTCATAAATGTTGCAAAATAAAGAGCATACAATTTACTGTCTGTGCAAACCAAGATCACTATTTCGATCTGAAACGTTCATGTTTATGCATCTTTTTGGCACATTAGTAATAGATTTAAGTGTGCATTTAATTGTCTCCTGTGTGCTTTTTTTTTGTGTGCCATTAGAACACATACTGTGTGTTTGTTCATCCATAATCACATTTGTTTATCCATAAAGCACTGCAATATACATAAATATACCTGAATTATGTGTTTGTGTGCTTTTTTAATGTCTCATGGATTGGAACCCTTGGCCTTCCTAATCATTATTAAAATACCTTTTTATTTTTTATTATTCATTCTTTGGAATGCTGCTGCACTTATAACGCTGTACAATATTGTTACATTTTTCAATAAAGATGAATAAACAAGGAATGAAAACTATTACAAGTTGTTTTGACTTACACTAAAATTCATAATATACTGTATATTTAATACAATTAATCAGAACTGTAATCACATATATATATATATATATTATTTAAAGATATATTTACAATATAAATATAATATTAAGAAATAGAATATAATATAATGTTAAAGGCTTACATTTTGACGTAAACAGTAGGTGGAGGGACCTTTGAATGAGCTTTTTTTCTTGTTAGATGTTCCTCTGCCACTAGATGGCAGTAAAAGGTCATAAACTGAGTTTAGACCTTAAACTATAAAAACAAGCATACTGCTACTGCTTAATGCATATTGTGTGTATATCACCTACTATATTATTAATATATGTAAAAACAGCATATACTATGAAGCTATAATCAGTTTAAACTGCCATATGATCTTACTAAGCTATCATTTGACAAATAAATCTGGTTATATTGCATTTTTAAATGTATTTAATCCATTTTGTGTAAAAAAAAAAAAAAGTGCAAAGCATACTGCTACTGCTTAATGCATAGCTTAATGCATATTGTGTGTATAGCACCTACTATATTATTAATATATGTAAAAACAGCATATACTATACAGCTATAATCAGTTTAAACTGCCATATGATCTTACTAAGCTATCATTTGACACATAAATTGGTTATATTGCATTTTTAAATGTATTTCATTCATTTTGTGTAAAAAAAAAAAGTGCATACAGACTGTGTTATGACTGTATATTTGAAGTAGACTATCTATGCATCAAATGCAGCAGACACGAAAGGCTATAGGCTAATTAATTTCAGACTTTTGAAACTTTTGAAAAGGACTCTGGTAAAATATCTACTATGCTATATAAAAATGGTTAAATATGTTTTTGCCTACACAACAGAATTGAATCAGGTTAGACGCCACATCGAATGTTAACGCGAATGTAAAGGTGAGGGATAGTCTATACAATGGCATACACTGTATAAAAAGACTAAAGCATGTCATTTTCACAACTTTCATAACTCTTTTTTTTTTCTACGGCCTTTTTCAGAAAGACGTTACTTACAATCATGTCGTTAAATAAGAGAACAATCAATGGTGTAGTTACAGCACCTATCAGCAGGGGCTATCTGGACCACGTGCAAAGCTGTCTTTGAATGGTCCAAATCCATGATCTTTCACACAGTACATTTTCCTCCCAAAATATTCAGGATTAAACATAAGTAGCATGGGAGATATGACTAGGCTACTTTATCTTCAAACACTTAAATTTCATTTAAGAGAACATAAACATGAATGAGTTTTACTTTACCCCTTGTGGCATCACAGAAGACAGATCTCGAGTCTTGCTCTGCGACATTTCACGCCATCAGCCAGAAACCTTTGCAAAGACTATTACGTCAAGTAACGTCATGAATGCCTCGGGGAGGCATTTATATGGACATGATTCTGAAAGAAAGAAAGAAAGATGTTAAGGCTTTTCAGGAGAAGTTGTGATCCACAAAAAATTCAAGAAACACACTGTAAATAGGTTGCTGTAAATTTTACAGTAACTTACTGGAAGCTGGATGCCAGTAATTTACTGTAAAAATGTTTACAGTATTATTACTGTAATTGCATTTACAGCACAGTAATGTATTTACTGTATTTTATTTACAGTATTGTTACCGTATTTTCATTTACAGTATCAGTACTGTAGAGTTTATTTTCATTTAGTTGAAAAATGTTTTACCTGTAAAAAAACAATCCAATTGTGGTACTGCACTGTAAACCATGATTTTTGATAATCCATGATAATTCATGAGTTTAGTTCTGATAATATTATTTTTAATTCACAGTAATGTATTTACTGTATTTTATTTACAGTATTGTTACCGTATTTTCATTTACAGTATCAGTACTGTAGAGTTTATTTTCATTTAGTTGAAAAATGTTTTACCTGTAAAAAAACAATCCAATTGTGGTACTGCACTGTAAACCATGATTTTTGATAATCCATGATAATTCATGAGTTTAGTTCTGATAATATTATTTTTAATTGTTGAACATTTTCTTTTTAAAAGTACAAATTACAAATCTTGACCTCTCAGATGCACTAGCTTAAAAAAGGGCAGCACCACAGTCCACTGGGTACTTTTTATCATGGAAGAACATACACATACACACAAGGGGAAAGTTGTGGCCTAATGGTTAGAGAGTCAGACTCGTAACCCAGGTTGTGGGTTTGAGTCTCGTACCGGCAGGGATTGTAGGTGGGGGGGGGGAATGTACAGCACTCTCTCCCACCTTCAATACCACGACTGAGGTGCCCTTGAGCAAGGTACCGAACCCCCCCAACTACTCCCCGGGTGCTGCAGCAAAAAATGGCTGCCCACTGCTCCGGGTGTGTGTTCACGGTGTGTGTGTGCACTTTGGATGGGTTAAATGGTATCCATTCAATTGAATTGAAAGCGTATTTTTGACAAACTGCTATAGGTTATCTATCTACCTATCTATCTGTCTATCTATCTCCCAAATTCATTAATTAGGCCTGCAGTTTAACCCTCAACTGCTCCCCGGGCGCCGCAGCAAAAAATGGCTGCCCACTGCTCCGGGTGTGTGTTCACGGTGTGTGTGTTCACTGCTGTGTGTGTGCACTTTGGATGGGTTAAATGCAGAGCACTAATTCCAAGTAGGGGTCACCATACTTGGCCACATGTCACGTCACTTCACTTCATACTGAAAAGCAAAAATTGGCAAGTACACTACCAGTCAAAATGGAAAAGATGCATTTTACTTGAGGAAAGTTAAAGTGCAGGCCTAATTAATGAATTTGGGAGATAGATAGATAGATAGATAGATAGATAGATAGATAGATAGATAGATAGATAGATAGATAGATAACCTATAGCAGTTTGTCAAAAATACGCTTTCAATTCAATTGAATGTATACCAGTTTGGTTTTATTGTGTTGTTGATTAAATTATTATTGTGTGATTTTTGTTCGGTGGACAGAAATTACAAAAATGTCTTAATATTAGAGGGTTTATGTGATTAAAAGAATAAAATGGGGAAAAATAGTTTATTTTCAACTTTAGACTCGAAACATAGTAACTGAAATATGAAAACTTCGCCGTATGACAATGCTCTCCCCAATCAAATAATCAGAATCAGAATATGACGTAATCTAATGGGCCTACAGAATATTGAAAGTAATCCTTTCTTACGTGCCTTACGTACATCAGTAGACTATAAGCCTGAAAAAGATTCAAATGCAGACACCTTCTCTGTCCTCTGTTGAGTCTCATGGGAATAAGTCATCATGTTCAGCAGTGTCAGCCGTCTATGACGCATTCAGACACAAGGTCACACTTGACTTATTTTCAAACGCTTATTTGTAGATTGTCAGAAAAGAAATGTATATCCACCACTTGATTTGCAAATATGTGCAATGATGCATGTGACTTCGTTTTCCTTCCCTTTTACCCGCGTATGATTTCATAATATTTGCATTTGAACCCTCCTTAATCAGCACACGCTCAGAGAAGAGAACATTAAGCACACAATAGATAGACAATATAGTATGTTATTTTTATATAACATAACATAATACAATATCAAACCCGTTAAGCACTTAAATACATCAGTAATGTGTAAAATACCTGCCATCCCTGTGTGGAAAATATCTGCGCATGTTTCTTGTGATCCACCGGAGCTGCTCCATGTTAGATAGATAGATAGATAGATAGATAGATAGATAACCTATAGCAGTTTGTCAAAAATACGCTTTCAATTCAATTGAATGTATACCAGTTTGGTTTTATTGTGTTGTTGATTAAATTATTATTGTGTGATTTTTGTTCGGTGGACAGAAATTACAAAAATGTCTTAATATTAGAGGGTTTATGTGATTAAAAGAATAAAATGGGGGGAAATATTTTATTTTCAACTTTAGACTCAAAACATAGTAACTGAAATATGAAAACTTCGCCGTATGACAATGCTCTCCCCAATCAAATAATCAGAATCCGAATATGACGTAATCTAATGGGCCTACAGAATATTGAAAGTAATCCTTTCTTACGTGCCTTACGTACATCAATAGACTATAAGCCTGAAAAAGATTCAAATGCAGACACCTCCTCTGTCCTCTGTTGAGTCTCATGGGAATAAGTCATCATGTTCAGCAGTGTCAGCCGTCTATGACGCATTCAGACACAAGGTCACACTTGACTTATTTTCAAACGCTTATTTGTAGATTGTCAGAAAAGAAATGTATATCCACCACTTGATTTGCAAATATGTGCAATGATGCATGTGACTTCGTTTTCCTTCCCTTTTACCCGCGTATGATTTCATAATATTTGCATTTGAACCCTCCTTAATCAGCACACGCTCAGAGAAGAGAACATTAAGCACACAATAGATAGACAATATAGTATGTTATTTTTATATAACATAACATAATACAATATCAAACCCGTTAAGCACTTAAATACATCAGTAATGTGTAAAATACCTGCCATCCCTGTGTGGAAAATATCTGCGCATGTTTCTTGTGATCCACCGGAGCTGCTCCATGTTGCGCATTGCGCGCAATATTCCTCTTGATGAACAAACATTACGCGCGATTTCTCTCTAAAATCAGATCAGAACATTTCTATCTGTTGTCATTTTATGAATAAAGCGCAAGGTACAGCCAAGCACGTCAAAAAATAGACATCTCTCCCACTGTTGCCAAGTGCTTTCCAAACCAACATCATCCTAACGCATTCTCAGCGCGCGCAACTGCCTCTCTGTCGCACGCGCACACTGTCTCTCTGTTCATTTCACACTCACTCAGATCATCACAAATATCCTCCTCGAGCCAATACCTGAGGGAAACCTGAATTTCGGACAGCAGCTCTTCTACCAGCCAGACGTGAGAACCCGGTTTGAAATATTTTCTGCTGGAGTAAATTGCTGTGATGCGCATTTAGGGTACTTATGAGGGAGACTGCGCTTTAAATCGCTTTTCGAGGTGTGTCCTTTACGGAACAGAAGATGGCACATACAGTGGTGCCATATCTACGTAACACAATTTTAAGCTCAAGTCGTTTTAATTCTGCTCTGAATGGGAATATTTCGAGGTTTGCAATGTGCCCGGACTTGGTTTAACATGATTTTTTCTCTCATTAACATGCATGCGGATTTAAAATGGAAGAAAACGATGATGGCACAGTTGGCTATCGTGTAAAATTAGCAACGTGAGGAGTTTCATGCATGCTTAATGCGTTCGACTGTGATGAAAACACGTAGGTCTATAATTTAGTTTTTTTTTAAGTATGAGAAAAAATCGAACATTTTACATCAAAAATATTATTATAATATATCTGACCGAATGCACTTCAGCTTTTTTGTCTGTCATACCTGTATTATCTGAGAAAAGGTTTTATGAGATTTATTTACAACTTCAGTGTCTCAACAATGAGACTATAAAACACGTTCAGTTTTCTTAGGCAAAAATTATTCCATGTTTATGAAAGAACAATCTGCAATTTGCAACTTTTATTTTACATTATGCACTTTGAATTAAAACAGAGCAATTGTGCAAAGATACTTTTTTATCTTATTTTAATAGTACCAGAAATGAAGGCATTTATTTTTTGTTTGTGTTTAGAAATGTCCAGTCCACTAGAGCGGGTTGTAGCCCAGAAGAAGGAGGCCATTGAAGCCGTGATGGAGATGTTTGAGAGAGGAGCCGAGGTGCTGGCCAGCGCTGTTGGGGAGCTGTGTCCTCTTTTTGAAGCTTCTGCTCCAGTTTTGAGGCTGGTCTTGGACAATGTGGAAAGCAAGGAGATCACATATGTCAAAGATCAGTTTCTAGTTGTGAGGAGCAAATTAGATGTCCTCTCATGTCAAGTAGAGGACATCAACTGTGAGATTAAAAAGGGACGGTTGGATTCTCAGTTCTTCTCTGTGGAGGAAAATATATGCAACCAATTTAGAAAATACATAGACATTCTGGAGGCCAAACCTGAGTACAAAGAGGTTAGAAAACGCTTGTTCTTGCAGCATTTTCCCAAAACAGGAGAGAAGAACCTCTACATGCTTTACGATGCTGTGATGGGGAACAGCACATTTGGGGAACCGATCCTGGATGTTGTGGAACAATACGAGGCCAGAAACAGAAGGGTCCTGGAAGACTTCTGCGTCAGACTGAAGGAGCTGCTCTGCTTGGGAATCATCGCTCTGCTGGGATATTGTTTCCTTACTCAGGGTGAGGAATCAGAGCAGGAGAAGATTCGAGAGTGGAGCACAAAGATCCAAGAAATTGAGACGAAAATGAAGGAAACGATAGAGAAATGTGTGGATTCGTTTCCAGAGCAAGCTGAACTGGACATCAAGAGGCTTGTGAAGGAGAAAGAAGATGAGAACCTTCAGGAAACGGCCAAGGAACTGCTGGACTTCCTGGTGAAGAAGTACGACTGGGTGAGCTGGTCCATCAGAGTCATTAGGAACTTGGGCAAAATTAGCAACTTGAGAGCCGGACAAAACTTTCAGTGTGTGGCCGGACAGAATTATTTTGAAGTATCTCAAGGAAATGACACCAACCTGGTGGTCTCGTTCAGCAGCGACCCTCAGCCTGTGCCCAACGAGAGCGTAAAGCAGGTGATGGAAGGCCCTGCGAGGAAGGGAGATGCCAAAGCTGTTGTGGAGCTTCTGGAGAAGCAGTTAGCTGGGTTTCTGGTTCACGCTGTCAGTCGTCACAAGGACAGCTTTGCTCTGTCGAGCTTTCCTGAAGAATGTCACTACTGGGAGAAACATAAGAACGTGAATCTCTGTGTGCATTCAGAGTAGATTTAGATAAAAATCTACTATAACTGCATTTTACTGTATCCATGATCTATGTCTTGAAAAAAACTGTATTTATTCAGCTTATTGTCTCTAACAAATAGTTCATGCATTTATTGTAATTCCTCTTTTCGTTGTTCTGAAACTAATACCAAAGTGATCTTTTTCAGACTAACCAGTTTAATTAACCAGCCCATCTGTGTATGCACTTTTATGAGCAATTATAATATTATTTTATGTTACAAAGTTTAATGTGTCTGTCTAAAATCATGCCTTGAGAACCAAGAATTCTCAACCAGGGATCCGGGGCCCACTGGGGGGCCTAAACAAAATAAGTGGTCCACAAAAAGACTTAAAATAATGTACAAAAAATGTGCATTAAATAAGTTCAAATAAATAAAAATCAATATATTCCTTATTTTATTGACTCCCTCAACAACTGTTTTTTCTTCTTTCATTGAAGAATCAGTATTTCCACAGAAAGCATGGATATATGAGAGAATATTTTAAAAAGTATAGTTTCTAGACCTGCAAAACTCATGGAAATTGGCATCAAATATTGTCATTTTAACTCTTAAAATGGCATAAAGTAGAAATGGAGTAACAATCTTTTTTTGCTCAATCCTTATCCAAACAATTACACGTTTAGGGGCTTTCTAATGTTGTGGTGGACAACGGTGTGGCCTTGGAGACAAAAAGGTTGAGAACTGCTGCTTTAAACATTATCATGTATAAAACATTTTGTGAAACAGTTAAAAGTAGGAAAAATGGCTTTTGGACCAAGTACGCTGTATTAGACTTGTGCCAGAACTGGCAATTTGGCCTTTGTGAGTGAATGACCTGCATAGGGCCAACAGAATACAAATGCCCTACCAACCATGAAAAGAGGCAATGAACACATCTCAGTCTTTTTGTCTGGTCTCAGCGGCCCATTCAAACTGAGCTTTCAGTAAAAGTAAAACGAGGACCTTTGCAAGAAATAGTTTGAATTTCTGACATACAGTACATTTCTATGATATACCACCCAAAGCCACATTTAATTAAATTACTGTTTTAGTACACAAGTCAGCATTTTCTGGCCAAGGGCTGCAGAAACATGGTGAGTAACGTTTCACTTTGTTAATATAAAGCCGACGAGCTCTGAAGTGCTGTGATCAGCTCTCCGGAGCCAGTCATTAAAATCACTGAGGTGCTGAGTGAAGGAACAATCCATCATTTAACACTCAGGAGGGAGGATCCATTTCCATTGTATTCTTGTATTCCATTCTGTGTGTTTCTATTGTGAGTTAATGAGATAGTAAATGCATATTGTTTGAAATTACATTCAAAACCACAGGGAATCAAAATAATATTTAAAAACTACATTATTAGAGGCCCATTTGACCTTATGGTGCAAGATCATTAAAAGCCATTTATAACCGTTCAAGTTGTGACCTTACAACCACACCAGCATGGGTGATGACCTTTGACCCCTACACACATAATCCAATAAGTCTGTCCTCTTTATATGTCAATATGTTTTTTGATTTATGACAAAACAAATCATTATAGTACCTTTTATTGGTTCATAACAATTGCAGTTGTTGAAATTTTAAAAAGCCATTGACGTCACCAAAGCAATCCTCTCTCAAAAAACACCATTCTGAAAAAGATTATAAATTATGTTTTTTTTTTCTTGTTCTGAGGCAAAAAGAACCATTATTTCCATCATATTTTTCCTTTGTGATTAATAATTCATACATTAATTTCTTTCATGCATTATTTATTTGTTTGTTTGTTTATGAAGCCAGCATCTTATTAAAAATACAAGGTGCATCCTAGAAATATTTAAAGTTTTTAAAGCAGTTATGATGCTCTGTTTTCAGAGTCTGAATGGAAATGCATGCATGGCTCAGCCTGTATTCATTAGCGGTTGAGGCTTCTGTCTTGGTTGGAGCTATATTGATCCATGTGGCTTCCATCTCTGAAAAACGGCCGAACCTTAAACCTGTCTGTTACTAGACCAAAACAAACATCTATTATTCCAGTATGACACAGCGACATGTTTCGCTGGACTACTTTAAAACTTTTAAATAAAGGCAAATGAAACCACAACCTTCTCCAGGAAAGGGCATCAGTCAATATCAATATTTAATATATAAATGAGTGATTTTATGAATCTCAGCATCACAGTAGTGCCGAGGCGGTCGATCTGTCCCAGGATACCTCACTCTGGCTGCATCTGCCAATCACAGCCTGAGCTAATGACATTACCTTTTCGTCAGAGTGGACCATCGACCGGCTTCCTGGCCTTAAGTGGCCTGATCTGATAAAAAGCATTAAAACATTTGTACTGTGACACACACCAGCTCACCCTCAGCCTCTGCACTGGATTCATCCTTCTGATGTGTCTTATAAACCCTTTGCAAAAAGATCTTACTGTCTTCACAAAATGAGTATAAATGATGCTGCAAATAAACTTTTTGTGCAAACTAAAGCCCGTCTCACATTCAATATTCCTAAAGCATTTTAGCATAACATCTAAATCATGATGATCTGAAATAAAATAACATAACATTAACAGCAGCAAACAGAACTGTAAACAAAGCTATAACCCATTATTAATTATCAGCAACACTAATTAGTCAAAAGGACACCATAATTAAATATTCATGAGATCATGGCCACGCCCCTCAAACACAATGCACAGATAGGACCTGTTTTTTTTTCTGATTGCCTTTAATTAATTGAACTTTGTTTGTTGAAATAGTGTACATCAGGGTTATTAAAGTTATCTAAAACTAAAACTATAGAAACAAAAATCTACTTTAACGGAAATCTAAAAAAAACTTTGTATATTTTATTGAATTTAATTGTATTCGATTTTATTGCAGCTAGTTAAAGCAACATTTCTCTTTTTCATTTAACTTGATGTACTAATATAGCTATAGACATATTAAAAAAAACTAATAAAAATGACAGAGACTTAATTTACTAAAATGTTAACTAATATTAAAATGAAAACAAAAACATTCAAAATAAAAACATTCAAAATATTAATAAAATTGTAATAGTATCTCAATAACACTGCTGTATATACATCATTAAACCGGTTTTATCTAATAAATAATAACTGTTGTAATTTGTTAAATTAGTTAGTAAATTCAAGTTCATTTATTTAAATTAAATTAAAATGAATTACAATTAATTAATTTATGCAGAATTTATTTAAGGCCAAATAATTTTTCGTTTTTTCCTCATTTTCAGTAATAAAAGCAGCAACACGTAGAAAAAAAAGGCTACATGTATTTTGAGATTATGTACACAAAGCAATTTTTATTATTCTAATTATTAAATAATTATTCAATTTTTTATGATCTCAGCAGGCAAAGTTTATGTTTACGTCATATTTGTTGGGCACACATGAAAACTTCATTTCAATAAAGGCAAGTTGATTTAAAGAAAATAAAGTGTCAGTTTCAGTCTTTGGGAGCAGGAGGTAAATGACACTCTAATTATGCTCATGGGTTTATTTCTGTCCGCTCGTTTGCCAAACCATTAGCGTATTACGGTTCTAATCGGTATATTGATCTTGTTTTGGCTCCATCTGCACTTGCTCTCATTTCACACAATGTGTGCGAGCCTCGCAGCGTAATGCTGTTCTCTGCGTTTCTCTCCCTTCTGACCTTTCTGAAGGTCAACAGCATGTGTTTGTGCATAAATGTCACCAGCAGTAATATTATGATGACAGCAGATATGATAGAATCAGCTTCTTTTTTTTTTTGCATTTCACACAAAATTTCAAAAAGATTCCTTTGTGTATTTTGCTAGACCAATGTTTCAGATAACTCTCTTGGGCTAAATGTTTTTTCTTACATGCAGACCAAGAACGGATATTATTGACTGTATTGACTGATGATGTCAACAGTTTTCTGATTTTGACACCTGACTCATTTTTTGTATATTCAAATTTACTTCATGATCATACTCAAAATATAAGAACAAATATCTAGCTCAAAAACATAATTAAAATGATGCCGAATTTATTTAAAGCCAAATTCTTTTTTAAATGAAATATGAATGCATTTTTTAAAATCCCATCTATATATACATATATATACATATATAGACTTTTATATATATTATTATATGTGTGTGTGTTTAATTAGTGTTTCTACACTCTCAGAAATAAAGGTCCAAAAGCTGTCACTGGGGTGGTACGTTTACAAAAAGTACACTTTTGTACCTTTTAGGTACTAATATGTACACCTTCAGTACTAATATGTACATTTAAGGTACCAATATGTACCCTTTAGGTACAAAGGTGTACCTTTTGAAAAGGTACCACCCCAGTGACAGCTTTTGTACCTTATTTTCTGACTGATTCTGTATAACTGTGTACATAGTATTTGTATATGATTATAATTTTTATAGAAGAAGAATGAATCAGAATCAGAATGAGCTTTATTGCCAGGTATGTTTACACATACGAGGAATTTGTTTTCATGACAGAAGCTTCCACAGTGCAACAGAATGACAGTGACAGAACAAAAACACAGATAATAAAAATAAAAATAAATAAATAATAAAAAATAGAACAATAAGGAATAAAAATATGCAAATCGACAATTGTATGTACAGGTATATAACAATAGACATTTGTATGTGTCTATATATATATATATAGCTACATGTCTATATATATATATAGCTTTTTATATTTTCAGTTTTCATTTAAATTTTTTATTAATTTTGTAATGTGTGTTTGTCGTTTTTACATTTTTTTCTTTAATATTTATATTTAGGTTTGATTTATTTTATTTCAGTTTTTTTGTTTTTATTTCAGTTTTCTCATAATTTTGTTTATTTATTTTTATTTCCAGTTAGTAGCTATAATTTTAGTGCTTCAATTTTTTTTATTTACTTGCTAAGGCAAGATTTCTCATTTTCATTTATTTAGTTATTCTGATATATCTGATATTTATTTTTATTTCTGCTTTATTTCAATTAACAAAAATGTTTTTAATAGTTTTAGTTAACGATAATAACCCTGGTCTACAACCAAAGTGACATGACAAACTGGATAAAACATGCTCAATCAAACATAAAGCACAAGCAGCCTCACAGCACAAAGACTGGAGAGCGCTGGTGTTCGCTGTTAATCAGAGTCTTGTGGTGTAGGGTTTGGGGATTGAGGTTTCATCTGTCGTTTTTAAGAGCATCAAAAAACACGCTTAGGTGAAATGGACTGCAATCCATATAGAGCCTCCAACAAGCCACTGAACATTTGCCTGCTTCCTGTGATCTAGACGTCTATCGATCTCTTGAGTCTAAAGGATGGACTTAATGTGCGGAGCGGCAGGTTGCCTGTAGACTGTTATTAGACAGATCAGGACTGGAAACAACAGTACTAAAGCACAAAAACAGCTGGCAAACATCTGCGAGTGCTATATAAAGTAAATCAGTATTAGTATTATTACTTTTATTGCAAAACATGGCTGCAGGCTGGTCATGTGATCTCAGCATGGAGGACATTGCAGTAAACTTTATATTAAATATCTGTTTTGGGAAATACAAAACCAACAAGGAATTTGACTTAAGTAATTCAATTCACCTCCTCCTCCAAAAATCTGCCATGTCAATCAAGCGCTTCTACAAAATAAAACCCAATCTGCCATGTTATTAATGAAACCAATTATACAGGCAGAAAACAAGCTTTGTTAACTGAAAGTGTTAAAAGGACAAACCAGGACAACCTGATTTTCACTGACCCCATTGGTCCTCATCACACATATCTGAAAGCATGCTGATCAATGAAAGTATATTTATTTACTATGAACACCACAGCATTAATTATGAGCTGAAGTGACATCTTGTGGCTACAGGCATGCATAAACCACGGTGGTACACCAGATCATACTAAAGTATACTCTAACACAGTTTCTGATCATAGTAATCAAACAGAAATGACTACCTAAATTCATATCCCTCAGCCACTAGTTTATACGATTAAGGTATTAGTGAAGGGAAATAATGAAACATGCACAAATATATCACACATATATCATTGATATTATTTTATGCCAGGACATTTTCTATTAATTTTACAGACATTTTGATTAACACAATGCAGTGTAGTGTAAAATTCAAAATACAGGTAAAACACCTCTTGTTAAAAAAATCAATACAGAAAATTCCTTCATATGAATACAGTACATTGTACACTATTTTGAAGGATTTTTTAGAGCGTAGTTTTATATTTAGAATTTTATTTCATTTTTATATTTCTTGTTATTACTTAAATTTTAGTAACAGTTTTAGTCATTTTGTTGTGTTTTTATCATTATGTACATAAAACTATTTATATTCTATAATAGTACTTATATAGTAATATTTTATATAGTATGTTTTATATATGTGACCCTGGAGCACAAGACCAGTCTTAAGTCTCTGGGGTATATTTGTAGCAATAGCCAAAAATACATTGTATGGGTCAAACTTATAGATTTTTCTTTTATGCCAAAAATCATTAGGACATTAAGTAATGATCATGTTCCATGAAGATATTTTGTACATTTCCTACAGTAAATATATAAAAACTTAATTTTTGATTAGTAATATGCATTGCTAAGAACTTAATTTGGGCAACTTTAAAGGCGATTTTCTCAATATTTTGATTTTTTTTTGCACCCTCAGATTCCAGATTTTCAAATAGTTGTATCTCAGCCAGATATTATCCTATCCTAACAAACCATACATCAATGTAAATCTTATTTATTCACATTTCAGATGTTTGTTTTTAAGATGTTGTGTATAAATCTCAATTAAAAATCATTAGGACATTAAGTAATGATCATGTTCCATGAAGATATTTTGTACATTTCCTACAGTAAATATATAAAAACTTAATTTTTGATTAGTAATATGCATTGCTAAGAACTTAATTTGGGCAACTTTAAAGGCGATTTTCTCAATATTTTGATTTTTTTTTGCACCCTCAGATTCCAGATTTTCAAATAGTTGTATCTCAGCCAGATATTATCCTATCCTAACAAACCATACATCAATGTAAATCTTATTTATTCACATTTCAGATGTTTGTTTTTAAGATGTTGTGTATAAATCTCAATTTCAAAAACTTGACCCTTATGACTTGTTTTGTGGTCCATGGTCACATATTACTTTTAGTTCATTTAGTTTGAGTTATTATATTAGTACTTCAACTTAAATTAAATGAAAATGAGAAGTTCTGCATTGGCAACCAGCTAAAACTAAATAATTTTGATCTCTTACTTTTTCAGTCCTTGTCTGTGTCTTTACAGTCATCTGATTGCAGGGTCTCCACTTTGGAACAGCCATTTACACTTGATTTGATTAATTTTATGAGTAATCTTATTCAATATGGAGAGAATCATTTTCGAACAATAGCAGCAGAGAATCAGGAGTCCTACTTGACAAACTGCTCTTATACAGTGTTGTCTATCAAAATAATAGGAAAAGGAAGACAGTACTCTGTCTATGCAGTCTGTGTCGTAGTGCTGCTAACCACTTCCTCATCATGTCTGTGTTTTGGTGCACAAGTAAGAAAACAGGAACTATAAGTTTTAGGAACCGGCTATATACATTTTGCATTACTCCATCTTTAGAGGAACATACATTACCATCAACGCCACTGTAACGTCTAAAGCAGGTCTACATCCTTTCACAGTGTGAATGATCACATGACAACTGGAGTCCTGCAGCATCCCGGGCAGCACCTACACTTAGGTGGATGGATGAATGGATAGATTTGATGTCTGGATAGACAGACAGACAGACAGACAGACAGGCAGGCAGACAGACAGGCAGACAGACAGACAGACAGACAGACAGACAGACAGACAGACAGACAGACAGACAAACTGCTCTTATACAGTGTTGTCTATCAAAATAATAGGAAAAGGAAGACAGTACTCTGTCTATGCAGTCTGTGTCGTAGTGCTGCTAACCACTTCCTCATCATGTCTGTGTTTTGGTGCACAAGTAAGAAAACAGGAACTATAAGTTTTAGGAACCGGCTATATACATTTTGCATTACTCCATCTTTAGAGGAACATACATTACCATCAACGCCACTGTAACGTCTAAAGCAGGTCTACATCCTTTCACAGTGTGAATGATCACATGACAACTGGAGTCCTGCAGCATCCCGGGCAGCACCTACACTTAGGTGGATGGATGAATGGATAGAAAGATTTGATAGACAGACAGACAGACAGACAGACAGACAGGCAGACAGACAGACAGACAGACAGACAGACAGACAGACAGACAGACAGTCAGGCAGACAGACAGACAGACAGACAGACAGACAGACAGACAGACAGACAGACAGACAGACAGACAGACAGATAGATAGATAGATAGATAGATAGCTAGATAGATAGATAGGTTCCATTGAACAGTATATCCATATTCATGACATTTCATTAATAAGCAAATTGATTGCATCAAGAAAATTTGAAGGTCAATGAATGAGCAAATCTGTTTCATTTACCAGAACCCTGTACGATAATGGTATAGTCCATCACTGTACACCCCTCCACACTGAGCTCAGATGAAACTGCACATCCTGCAGTGGCTGCTGGGAAGACGCGCGAGGGAGGTGGCAAACTGAAAGGGTAAGGCAACTAGATAATGCAGATTTTTTTAGGCATTGTTTGTTAAAATTTGAGAATGTCAGAAAGAGGATATGATTCTCAGCATGAACAATGAAATATGATGCAGCATCTAGGGGGAGCTATAACAGACAGACAGCATCTGACTGAAGTCATCTACTCTAGATGGGATGAAGACCCTTTCAAATACTCACATTGCTTGAGAAAACACAGGGAGATGTTGTATTGATGTTTTTTTGGCTTGATAAAGTTGTAAATGTTCTGTCTTGATCCCAAAGCTGCGTACAAACATCCAGCACTCTGTAAAATGAGAAGGCTTTGTATGAGAAAAATTGACATGAAATACAGATATTCAAAAAATATATATATTGACTTCAGTCCTAAATCTCACAATAAAGTGTTGTTTAGTCATAGCCTGTAAAGTGATGTAAGATCTTTTTGATATTCAAGTTAAGGTCTGAAGCTGGTCATTTTTGTAAACCGTTTTCAGTATTTAACATCAATATGTTTTGTAGATATAAGCATGATTATGATTCATGTGCATTTATACAACACAACAACAACAAATAACAACAACAACAAAAAAAATGCACAGTTCAAAATTTCACCATTTAAATTTTGAACTGTTTTGTTGTTGTTGTTTTTAATGATTTAGGTCAGAATTGTTCAGCTATGGCCATGGATTATACAACTCATGATCTATACTTTAAATGAGTGTATATCATTGAATTATACTTCATCTCAGTTCAGATCTTGAAAATACAGAAGCAACATCACAAGAAAACAAATTGCCTTTTGAAGTCATTTCAAAGTAGGAACTAATTTTAGCAAATTAAAGGTGATATTAAAAGAACATTTCAATTAAATTACAATTCAATGAAAATAATAAATAAATAAAATAAAAACATTTGCCATTATTTTCTGACCTTTGTGTCATTCCAATATGCATTACTGTTTCTGGGGTTGGTATTTATTTTTCTGTGGAACACAAAGACCAAGAATTTAAGAATTCTTCAGATCTTTCCACATCCATTCTCAAAAAAGGAAAAAAAGTTAAAAGTGGTCCATACGAAGTCCAAAAGTTCTACACTTGTGTGTTCCGGACAGGCTGTCAGTCTTTGCATAAGTGGCGGGAAATTTTCAGTGACTCATTCTGCAAGTTATATAGACACGTCAGTAGGTGGCGACAAGTAACAAGTGAATCATTCAGTCAACCGATTCATTCAAAATGCGGATTAATTCAAAAAGGAAACAAATGACCATCCTCAACAGTGAGACATTGAATGAGTCACTTAAATGATTCATTCAAAAATGCTAATTTACAAACGAAACGTGAATTTTTTGAGCGAATCACTGAATCATTCCGCCAAACGATTCGTTAAAAAACAATGATTTATTCTGGAACTAAACAAGCGACTGTCTTTATGAGTGAGACATAGAATCATACATTCAATCGATTTGTTCAAAAACACTTGGCATGTCAGAATGAAACACCACCTACTGAGTGCAGCACAAGAGATGCCAACCGCCTAAAAATCGTAAAATTAATGAATAAATTACCGCATTTTAGGTGATAATATTGTGTGCCTTTGTATCTTCAGTTTCTTCTTCAGGTAAACATCACTGGGAAGGGCTCTTCCTCTGGACACAATGGCTGAAAATGAGACCTTAGAAGATCAAGACAAGCTGAAGAGGGGTCTAGTGAAGGTTCTGGAATGCGTGGCCACCATCTCGTCTGCAGCAACAGTGGTCAATCCCATCTTCGGCATGGCTGGTTCTCTCATCCGGCTGGTTCTACATCATGTGGACGACGAAGACGTTCAGAAACTCAAGCGTGAGTTCGGCAGCGTGACTCGAGCCCTGGATGAAATCTCACAGCAGAACCAGAATGTATTGCTTCAGATCAGGAAGGAGACTGTGGATGGCCTGTACTGTTGTGTAGAAGAAAACATTCGGAGTCAGTTCTCCAAATTCATGGACACTGTGGAGGCATCGGCAGCACACGAACAGCGCAAGAAAGAATTTGAAATGAGCTTTGTGATCAATCAGTGTGACCAGAACTTGTACACGCTGTACGGCGGTGTGATGGGCGAATCGAAGCTCTTCAGTCAGTCCATCCTAGAGGTCTACATGAAACATTCACAGGGCGACCAGCGTGTCATGGAAAACCTCTGCACTCGACTCACATACCTGTTCTGCATCGGCCTCATTGCTCTGATGAGTTACGCTGCCATCGTCGGGGATGATGAGGAAGCCCTGCGCATCGAGTGGGAAGAGAAAATGAAAGATGTGGCCAAAAAGATGTCAGAAGTGTTAAACAGTTATGAGTGATTCTACCTCATGTGACCTTTTCCACAACTTCTCGTTTACCTATCTTTCTATGTTCTTTGTCTATTTTACCTGTCATTGCCCTAACAACTGCTGTCCATAGTTGTCTATCTATTCATCTAGTTGTCTGTCTCACTTAAAACAATGTAGCAGCGGCTTGCAACCACCCTGAACAACCTGTTAACCCATACTGTATTGTTTTGAAACAAAAGTTAAATGGAATTGTAATATACTGATGTTATTTTTTGAAAATGATGTACTCGTCTTTCTGTACAGTGCACTCAAACTGAATATGCCCAACCCAAAATTAAAATAGTAATTTATCTTTATCCAAAATAATATTGCAAATCTCTAATTCTAATGCCATGTAGCCTTGAAATACTTTTCTCATAAATCTCTATCTCTCTAGAATGCTAATGGTATATTTATATTTGCCACTGTCTAATGTACTCTGCAGTATTATGAATAAACAAAGATATGAGGAATTCACATACTCTTGATTTCATTTCAAGACATGCAGTTTAAGTCAGCCACAGTGAGCAATAGTGTCTAATAGTGTGATCATTTTGTCCAATATGTTTATACGGAGTGACAGTTTACAGGCAATATGTTTAGCAGGTGGTATAAATTACATAGCGTAAATACGCTTTATTACTAAACATAATGAAATGCAATACATCTTTTTGTCTTAAAAATATTCTATTTATACACAGTATATTACTTTCACAATAATTTACTGAAGTAGCTATATTTTGTCACAATTTTAATTATTACATTTATCTATATAATTTAAATTATATAAATGATAAATAAATTATAAAAAGGTATTATATAATTTAGCTGTTTTTGTATGCATACCTGATGAAACGTCACGCATATGAAGGTTTTTGAGTGTGTGCAACTACTCATCCTGACACTAGATGTCCCAGATAACATACAAGATTTATACACACTCTACAAACAAATACACTGTGATCAAGCTAATAATAATGGCAGTTTCTTTTTTATTATGAAGGGGAAAAGAATCTATTGTAAGTTAAGAAATTCAGATGTTCACTTTACCTATTGTGACTCTCTGTCGGACAACTCTTCAGCCAAATCCTGAAACCTAACTGGCCAGAGAGAGAATCCTTACAGCTGGATACACATGACTATAAGAAATAATAGATAAGAAAAATAAATAAATAAATAAAAATTCTAGGACAATGTGCCAAGGTGTGGAAACGCCATTAACGTATTACATTCAACGTCACAGTTCTTCTTCTAAGTACCACAGACCAGGGCAAGTTGTCGTAAAGGCTTTATATAATGATACACTCTAAAAAATGCTGGGTTAAATACAACCCAGTGCTGGGTAAAATCAGGACAAACCCAGCAATTGGGTTGTTTTGACCCAGCGGTTGGGTTACTAGCCAGAAGGTTGGGTTAAACATTTAACCCAACCGCTGGGTCAAAACAGACCAATTGCTGGGTTTGTCCCAATTTTACCCAGCACTGGGTTGTATTTAACCCAGCATTTTTAAGAGTGTATAAGTCATAATATTTAGTAAAAATCAATTGGACACATGCTTTTCTCTAGCAGTGGTTATCTGTTTTCAAACGCTAAGCTCTAAAATTAGGACATTTAATCAAAATTATAATTACAATATCATCATAAGGTTTTTTTGGGATAAACAAGCTGCCAAACATAAAAGCCACGCTGAAATACACTCAGTAATGAAGCTAGGCTGTTCTCAAGGTCAGTTTTCACGTTGGGGCAAGTTGTCACATTGATAGTCTCTTTATCTCTTGCTCTTGCTTGCTTATAAAAAAAAATTATTGTATGTTGCTGCTTTATACAGCATAATCTTATACAACCACTTTTGTTGGTCAAAACAATTTCATAAATTGAGTGTCTATGCTTTAAATTATTATTATTATATACAGTGTATATATATATATAGAGAGAGAGAGAGAGAGAGAGAGAGAGAGAGAGAGAGAGAGAGAGAGAGCAAAAA